>NW_025853076.1:22857-30360 GCF_002878395.1 Capsicum annuum | reverse complement strand
TGGCTCTGGGATCAGGCCTATCCTATGCTACCACCACAGACCCCATTAAAAATCACAAACATGAGTCACACCGCGAAACTTTCAGGGCCGAATCAATAAAATTTTTGTCACAGCTCTAATAATATCCACCTTGACATGAATTCTAATTCACAACTCAAATCCATTTCAAGACAAACTCTCTACCTCATCCACAAAAGGCCCTAAGGTAACATCTTAATAGCTAACCCCAACCAAGTCCAAGCAATGCTCAAACTTGGCACTTGGTAGTATCTTGGTCATCATATCAGTAGGTTTATCATGGGTACTAATCTTGCTCACCACAATATCACCATTACCAATAATTTCACGTTCTCATGAAACATCTGATCTTTTGTAAGGAAGATAGCACTTTAACTGTCACAAAAGACCATAGTAATCTGTAAGTCTTTTCTAAGTTCACCAAATAGACCCTTCAACCAAATAGCTTCCGTGAAAGCCTCTGTAATAGCTATGTAATCTGCCTCAATAGTTGACAAAGCAGGATCTCCTTTTATCATGGTCTCCTAAAAAATTAGTATCAACATACTCGATTACTCCATCTCTACTTTGCCCAAACTGCAAACAAATATGAGCAGATCCATGCAAGTATCTAAAAATCCACTAAATTGCTTTCCAATGTTCTTTGCCAAGATTTGCCATGAATCTGCTAGCTGCACTAACGACATAAGATAAATCTGGTTGAAAATACACCATCGCATACATAAGAGACCCGATAGCACTAGAGTTTGGAACTCGAGACATATAGTCTCATCATCCGTCTTTCGAGATAACGTGGCCGAGAGTTTGAAGTCATGAGCTTCTAATGGAGTACTTACAGGCTTGGTATTTTGAAAATCACAAACATGAGTCGCACCGCGAAACTTTCAAGGTCGGATCAACAAAATTCTAGTCACAACTCTAACATCTCTATATATAGTCGACTATGTACTACTAACAATAACAATATTCTAAATACATCAATACAACACAATAATTTACTCTTCTTTCTTTTCTTTTCTTCTCTGATTCTAAGATGGTTGATCTTCTCCAATATCTTCCTCGATTTCTCTGGTACAGTAATTTACTCTTAGTGTGAGTTACTGCATTATTCTTCATGGTATTAGAGCTTACTAAATTGAATTAGTGCTCTTGTCGATCCAACAATTTTTGTTTTGAATTTTTTGTGTTAATCTACACATTCAAGAATTTCTGAATTTTGGTAATTTCTTTGTTACTCTGAAAGTAACTGCTTGACTAAGTGAGTTGCTCTAAAAGGAACTCTACTCTATTGAAGATGACTTTTGATGTACAAAGAATTGGATCAGTTTCCAACAATAGTGGATCAATCCCACGGCCACTGGAGTCTCCATTATATTATAATCATCCTCGGTTCTTATCTACGGCAGATGTATCAGCTACTTCTCTTGTGTCTTTCCAATTAAAGGGGAGTGAAAACTATGTTGTATGGAGTAAGGCTGTTTGCATTGCACTACTAGGGCGTAACAAATTTGCTATAGTTGATGGATCTTGTAAGAGAAAATTTCTCTACTGACCTGGGAAACGAATGTGAAAGAGTCAATGCTATAGTACTTTCTTGGCTTATGAAAGTAGTTTCTACTGAACTACTTGGAGGGGTATTGGTCCATCCCTCGACTGCATATTTTGTATGGTTAGATCTTAAGGAAAGATTTGATAAAATAGATGGTTCAAGAACTTAGAATTTGCACCAAGAAATTCCAACCATGACTCAGGGAGTTTAATTTGTGCCTGTATATTTAACTAAGCTGAAAGATTTATGGGATGAGTTTGAATCTTTAGAGCCTTTGAAAAATCAAGAGTGTTCTTGGCTTATCTTCAATGACAAAAGTTATATCAGTTTCTAATGGGCTTAAATGACACATACTCCCAAGTAAGAAGCCAAATTTTGTTGATGACACTACTACCAACTGTCAACATAGCCTACTCTATGATCATAAGTGATGAGAATCAAAAAATTGTGGCTCAGTTTGTGCATGCGATGAGTCTTCTTGGTCCTGCTCCTAATGCATCTAATGAAGTTTCCATGTACTCTAAGACTAGCTATCAAGGTGGTAGTTATCAAGGTAACTATCAAAAGGGGAACAGAAACTATGTGTCAACATATAATTCTAGTGTTGTGTGTGATCACTGTAAAATAAAAAGTCATTACAAGATAGATTGCTAAAAACTTGTTGGTTACCCTCCTAGAAATCCTAAACATGGAGAGCACCAGATTCAAAATAAAGCTAGAACTGGCTATGATCACAGTACAAGCAGAGGAAAGTTTCTTCTAGTGCACACAATTTGTGGCTGAGGATTGAGTCAGCATCATCAAAACCAAAGTCCTGTACTGCTATCTTTGTCCCCAAGGTTCACACCTGAGCAATATACTTAGATTTCTAAGATGCTGGAACAATACAATCAAGTAACATCTTCCATGCCATCTGCTAGTGCAGCAAATATGTCAGGTATTGACAGTGACTTGATGGTTTGCAGTAATCCACTTGAGTGGGTTATTGACACAGGTGCTACAAACCATATAACTGCAGATATTGATCTTCTAAAAAAAGATTCAATATCTCAATCCAAAAAAATTAATACTACCCAATGGTGATGTGTCACTAGTGACACACATGGGATGTAGTGATATATCTGAAAATAGTACTATCCAGAATGTTTTTCATCTACCTCAGTTTAAATACAATCTATTATCAGTCTCAAAGGTTACTAAGCAACTTAACTATTCATCTACATTCTTCCCTAACTTTTGTGTGTTTTAGGATCTTTAATTTGGAGTGGGAAGGTGAAGGAATTGGCAGAGAGAAAAATGGACTATACTTCTTATTGAGACAAAGCTTTCGGGACATGGCAAAGTAGCAGGCTGTGTGTTCAATACTCAGAATACAAATAAATATAATATAAGGCTATGGCATAATAGGATTGGACATGTTCCTTTTAGGATACTATCTCACATGTTTTCTGTTTCAAAAACTCATGTAAATAACAATATAAATAAGTGTGAAGTCTTTCCATTCGATAAACAAACTAGGCTAGCCTTTCCTTCTAACAGTACATCTAGTGTTAAAGCTTTTGACTTATTACATATGAATCTCTTGGGTCCTTATAAGGTTCCTACTTGTGATGGACACAAGTACTTCTTAATTGTTGTGGATGATTTTACTAGAATGATATGGGTGTTTTTACTCAAGTTGATGTCATTATTGTTCTTAAGTATTTTCTGTCTTGCATTCAAACCCAGTTTAATACTCTGTAAAAGTGATTAGAACTGATAATGGTACTGAATTTTTCAATCACATATGTTCTGAACTCTTTCCAAATCTAGGCATAACTCATCAAACTTCTTGCTCATATATACCTCAGGAAAATGGTGTAGTTGAGAGGAAACATAGGTATTTGCTAGAAATAACAAGAGCTATTAGGCTTCATGCTAATATACCTTTAAAGTTTTGGGGAAACTGTGTGAAAGCTTCTACATATCTAATAAACAGGCTTCCTTCTTCTATATTAGGATATATCACACCTTATGAAAAACTGTACAACAAGAAACCTACACTAGATCATCTAAAGGTGTTAGGCTGTGCTAAGGTAGTACATGAATTGGATAAACTTAAGCCTAGATCAAGAAAGGCTATTCACATGGGTTATTCAGAAACAAAAAAAGGTTATATCCTTTATGATCTTACTAACAAGATATTCTTTGTTAACAAGGATGTCATTTTCTTGGAAGATATATTTCCATTCAAGGATACTATGACTTAAGCTTCACAATCGTTATTTCCTATATGTGACTTGACAGCAGGAAGTAGTGATGAGTTAGCTATTGATATGATAGGAGTTGAGCCCGGTTCACCGTCACAAGCACCTGCTGGTAACAACTCACAACCACAACCAACTATTGAGAATGAATCATAATCACAATCTCATACTGAACAACTATAAAATACAACAAATACTACTCTAGTCCAGTCAACTACAGTTCCTATTGCATAGATTCCTGCTATAACAAGATACTACACAAGAAGAATAACTAGACAAGATGCTACTGAATTGCCTCAACAAGCTACTACACACCCTGATTAAAGAAAATCCACCAGGGGCACATATCTACCTAGATGGATGAAATACTTTGTGTCATTACTATAAATGACAACATCTTATACCCTCTCTCAAACTATGTTTCTTTAATCTTTCTGACAAGTATCAATGGTACTTATCTAACTTCTTAAACCTTATTGAACCAGCCACTTATGCAGAGGCAGTTAAAGATGCTAGGTGAACAAATGCTAGGCAATTTGAGATAGCAGCTCTTGAAACAACAATACTTGGTAGGTGGTCACTCTTCCAGAAGACAAGTATCCTATAGGGTGCAAATGGATTGACAAAATCAAGTGCAAAGCTTCACGACAAATAGAACGATTCAAGGCAAAGTTGGTATCAAAAGGGTTCAGTCAAAAGGAAGGGATGGACTATCAAGAAACGTTTAGCCCAATGGTAAAAATGGTTACTCTGAGGACTTTCATGGCTATTTTGCAGCAGCTAGGAATTGGAATATCCATCAAATGGATGTATACAATGCCTTTTTACAAGGTGATTTGGAAGATGAGACTATATGAAACTTCCACAAGGTTTTAAAAGTCAGGAGGAGAGACAGGTGTCCAGACTTTCAAAATCCTTGTATGGATTAAAGCAAGCACGAAGACAATGGAATGCAAAACTGCATCAAGCCTTGATTAGATATAGCTTCAGATAGAGTCAGTGTGATTATTCTCTTTACATCAAAGAGACAAGTGAAGGAATAGTTGTTGTACTAGTTTATGTAGATGACATACTAGTGACTGGTAGCAAACTTGATCAAATAAGTGAAACCAAAGAGGCTCTTCACAAAGCTTTTAAGATAAAGGATCTTGGAGAACTAAAGTACTTCCTAGGCATTGAATTTGCAAGGTCTAAACAAGGAATTGTGATGCATCAGAGGAAGTATGTAGTGGAATTAATCTCAAAAACAGGTCTCATGTACGAAAGGATAATAGGTAAGTTGTTATACCTCACAGTAACAAGACCAAACATAACATATAGTATGCAGACCTTGAGTAAGTTCTTGCAGTGTCCCAAACAGTCTCACATGAATGTAGCACTTAGAATCATCAAATATATAAAAGGAAAATCAGAATAAGGTCTTCTCATGTTTAGCTCAAAAGAAGATGTTTTTAAAGCTCATTGTGATGTAGATTGGGCTACATGTACTTTCTCTAGGAAGTCTATTACAGGCTTTACTATTAAACTAGGTGAATCTCTAATTTCTTAGAAGTCAAAGAAACAATCAACTGTTTCTAGGATTTCAGCTGAATCAGAGTATAGAAGCCTTGCTTCAATAGTTGCAGAACTTACATAGCTAGTTGGTTTGATCAAGGATCTAGGTGTTCAACTACAACTACCTCTGACCATCTTCAGTGACAACAAAGCATCTTTGCAAATAGATACAAATCCTGTAGCAACCATAAGGAGACTAAACATACAGAAATAGACTGCTACTTTGTGAGGAAAAAGATCCAGCAAGAGCTGATCAAGCCTGAATATATATTCACTCATGCCCAACCCGCAAATGCTTTCACTAATGTCTTAACCAAGGTTCAATATAAATACCTAATGTCCAAACTTAACCTTGTCAATATCTTTGTAGTGCCAAGTTTGAGGGGGAGGGTTGAGGCATGAGAGTAAAGAAAGAAAAAGAAGGGAAAGTAAGTTAAAGTGTCAATAAGTTAGTTACATTGTTGAAGTTAGTTAGTTAGTTGACACTGCACTACTAAGCTATCATCTAATCTATATATAGTCGACTATGTACTACTAGCAAGAACAGAATTCTGAATACATCAATACAACACAATGATTTACTCTTCTTCTTCTCTTTTCTTCCCTGATTATAAGATAGTTGATCTTCTCCTATCTCTTCCTTCATTTCTCTCTGCTTGCACTGATTTACTCTTAGTGTGAGTTACTGCATTATTCTTCAATAACCATCCAAACAAGATGAGGCATGGCTAACCCTGGGTAAACGACAACATCTAATAAAAGAGTAATGTCCATTGTATGAACCAATGTGATCCATTCAATACCCTATTGCATGTCTAAAATTGGATATCTAGTGCGTCGACAATATAACAAGGGGCCTTGCATTGTTTAAATTATGAACGAGAACGAGTATGGCTCCGATACTAAGTTGAAATGTGTAATCTATCTCATCTAAAAATTTAAATTGTTAAATTGAACACACTTTTAATTCATTGATTAATTAATTTTTTATGACCGAGAAATTCATCTAAGACCAACCCATAACCAAATGTAGCTTCGAAATTTGAGAATAATGGGACCGCGCCTCTACCCTCCTCTATGTAAATACCAATACAAGGCTTAGTTTGCATGGCACGAGGTTCAAATATGTGACCTAAGTATAGAAAGAAAGTAATACCCTAAAACCAAAATTACACAAATCATACAGAAACAAGATTGTCTTAGATAAAAACATAGAAGTAGTCAGTTGGAATAGGATTAGAGACTTTTCCACATTCACAAGTGATTATTTTTCTTATATAGAAATGGATCTGGGAGACCACTTTTTCTTCATCCCACAGTTGTGGAACTTAACATTTATATTTAACCACTTGAAAAATTATTGTAACTCACTTGAAAAATTCGAACCTATTTGACTACTTTATCCTTTGCTTACATCATGGTCATGCTTTGTCTAAGGGATAACACTTACTATAGACCCCATTTTCAATTTTGGAAAGAAAAAGAATAGTTAATCAATAAACCAAGTACTTTCACTATTTAATGATAATTTATATTTCCTGGCACTTCAACAAATTCTTAGACTAAAGCACCGGTGAACGTTTTCATAATACTATATAGAATTTGTGAATGTTCTTATTATTTTATTAAAGTTTGTCTTGCATTTTAGGTAATAGTTGGGAGTTGGGACCAACAAAATTACTATATTCTTTTCCTTTTTATGAAGTCACTATTTAAATTGATCTGCATTAGTTCAAAGGTCTCAAATTTTTTTGTCTAACACAAATATTACATACCAACTTCTTTTTCTTTTTGCAAAATTAATTAATTCACTAATAAGTTAACATGAACAAAAATTAAAACCTGTCTAACATATAGTGGAAATATTTTTATAGTGAAAAGAAAATATTTTTATTTCTTAACTAGAATATAAGAAAATATAAGAAGTATCAGGAAATGCCCAAAAGACCAAAGAACTCAAGAGAAAAAAATAAAGGAAACTATGTAGAACTTCAGCTATACAATGGTAACTGGATTATGCTGTGTGATCTTATTGCCTAATTACCCACCTTAAGTAATATGAAAAGTCTTCAAATGATACTTCTATATTTTGTCCGTCAATGATTGCAGCATAAAGTTTTTCCATAACTACAACAG
>NW_025853076.1:11897-19857 GCF_002878395.1 Capsicum annuum | reverse complement strand
GGACAAATGGTACACATGAAAGGTTGTTTTGGTGCAAAAGGTACTGGTAGTGAAGATATTCCTCTCATTTTTGCAAAAGGTACATGGCCTAATCTTTGATGCCATAAAAGATCAACATTATTATCATGAGATGCAGAAGATAGACATGGATTCAAAATAGAGCAAACTTCTTTATTAGTTGAACATGAATTATTTACAACAATATTTGGAAGTAAAGATAGAATAGGTTTACTACAAGTGGGAAAACTAAGAAAAGTATTTAAAGAGCTGGGAATGGAAGATTTGAGTCTTCTAGAAGATCTTGATGTGTTGTTGTGACATTTTGAGCAGAGATAGTATAGACCATTGTTAGCTCTACTAATCTCCAGAGACCTCTTCAGTGAAGGGGCCTGCTAGGTACAAAAAGAGCTACTGAAATTAACTATGCTTTGAAGATCAAGTGCTAAATAATGAACAGAAATAAGGTTAAATTTAAAACTAGACACAAACAAAACATTGTGCAGTGTTAAAGTTAGATTTATAAAGACGTCAGCAATTTCTGTCACCCTTACTCTATATCCATTAGGCAAAATTACTAGGAAAGTATAGGGTAAACTATTGATGTTAGTCAGTAAGGTTTTATTGTATGTGATGTGGTAAGATGCTCCAGAGTCCAATATCTAGGAATCAGCTGTCAATGTGGTACATACACATGAAAGGTCAGCAATCTTAGTTATAGAGGAATGGCAAGTAATTATACTTGCAAGGTTCGTAGCACCACTAGAAATACCACTTATCTCATGTGTTGCATCTCCTTGTCGAAAAGTGCTCAGTAAGGTCATCAGCTGACTGTATTGATCCTTAGTTAGGGTCTGAAGTCCTTGAGAATTAGGATCTTCTGCTGTAATATTCTTTCCTATGTGATTATCAGTGTGCATTCCTCCAAACACATTAGAAGCAGAAGCTAAATTCTTTTTTTTTGTGAACTTGAAATCCTGAGGGAAACCATGCAACCTATAATATTTGTCTTTAGTGTGACCAGATTTCTTGCAATAATCATAAAACAAATGAGATCTACTCACAGAATGGCCACCTGCACCATGTGAATTCCCATACGAATATCCTCCAGAAGAACTAGATGAACCTGAATAGTGATTACCACATTGTTTGCTATTATACTGAGCATTTCCTATCCTAGTGTTTTGATAATTTGTCTTAAAGACTGCATTTGTTTCATTTGCTATGGCATGAGTGATAAGAGAGGCAGATTCTAGACTAAGCTGAGTGTTAGGCTTAACTTTCCTTTGCTTTTCTTCCTGAATCAAAATATAGAAGGCTTGTGCAATGCTAGGAAAGGGATTCATCTTTAAAATACTCCCTTGCACAGGTGTGTACATCTCATTGAGCCCCATGAAAATTGTATTAGTCGTCGATCCTGTTCAGCCTTATGCACAGCTGCTTTAGCACCACAAGTGCATTGACATGTGCAGCTAGTACTCAGAGTGAGTGCACTCAATTCCTCCCATAGTTTCTTTATTTTATTATAGTAGTTGGTGATGTCCAAAGAACCCTGATAAAGGTCATTAATCTCTTGCTGCAACTGATACAACTTTGCCCCATTCGTTTGATCATATTTGTATTCGAGTTCCTACCAAAGATCTTGAGCATTATCGACGTATTGTAAACTATCTGCTAAGTCTCTGGATAGAGAATTCAAGAGCCACGGAGTCACCATGTCATTACATCTCTCCCAATGACTAAAAAATGGAGAATCTTCTGGTGGTTTTGGACATTTACCATTGATAAAACCAGTTTTATTTTTGACTGACAAGGCACGAAGTACACCTCGCCTCCATGACCGATACCCGGTCCCATCGAAAACACCAGGAAGCAGTGTTCTCCTGCATTCTCAGAGGGATGCATATACAAGGGATTAGTCAAGTTGATAGTTTCTCGACTCGCTTGAGTAGGAGGATTGGCTTCATTATCCGCCATTAGAAGTGACAAAGAAGCAAATATTTTGAAGACGCAATGAGAGGAAGAACAACAATATCACAAACACTAGTGAAGCAGAAAGTAACACCAAAACATAACTCAAAAACCCAGAAGGTCGAATATACGAACAGAGCAGTAAGAAATGCTAAAGAAAAACGCAAAATTCAGAATCAAAATTGCTTTGATACTATGTTAAAGTTGAGGATTTATGAAGTCAATAAACTGAAATCTTCCATTGTTGTGCAGTTAACCTTTACCTTTGATTGAGAGAGAGAACTGAGAGAAGATCACGAGAAGATATTTTATGAAATGGTTACTAACTCTATTCCGTGAATGTAAAATCAACATATATACAAGTGTGTGTAGGTTCCAGCTATCAACAACTATCTAACTAACTAAGTATAGTCAGCTAACTAACTACCACTAACAGCATAATTAAATATTCTAATCTACCAGCTAATCAAACTTTACATGATTTTTCAATAATCTCAACAAAGTCCGAACATGCTTTTGATCTGAGTTCTCCCACTTCTTCAATGGGGTGATGAAGTAGCCTAATTTCTATTTCGATTCAAAAAACTTCCATGGGGTTGATCGCCATAGATTTCACAAATTTGATAGGACATTGCAAATGTTCATCCTTCAAGAACCTTTTAAGAAGATTTACTAGTTCCGCTTCAATAGGGTGAAATTGAATAAAGACATTCGACAACATGATGTAAAAATTTTACTACGTGAAGAAAATTTAAAGCAGGAGTGAGAGATAAGAAGAAGAAATTTGAGAGAAAATTCAAAGCAATGAGGGGGTATAAAATAAAAGTACGTACAAACATGCTATTTGTATACCGCTATACATCTTAATGCATACATTATAAAACATTATATTTTACCTAGGTTATTTTGTTCTATGATCTTCTCTATTAGTTAACTTTCTTATTTGTCTCTTGAAATATCAAGACATTAGTTTTTCCCAAATTGATCTCTACTATTCCAAGAATATAAATATTCTTAATTTTTCATTTGAACAAATTCCTACTTTGGACATAGATATTATAGAAAGATGAGTTCAAGGAAGATCAAGGGTCAAATTATCTTTTCAGCATTCATTAAACTCAATTTAAAAATATCCTCTCTTCTCCAAAATATTTATAGAAACATCCAACAATTTTCAAAACAAAAAATCTTTAACTTTCTCTTAGTGTCACAATCATTACTATATACAAGAGAGCATTTAACATTTTTGTAGTCTTCCCATCAATTTTTTTGTTAATTTTATCTTTAATTTAAATTTTAATTACTCTACAAATTTTCATCCATTCTGATAAATTTGAACAATTATTTGAACTTATTAAATGTTACAAAAATGAGGAGTCATGAAAAATGATAGTGACACCATAAAAATAATTTATACAATCAAATTCAAAATTGATCCAAGGGTTTATTGTCTTTCTATTTGGTAGAAATGTTTATTAATCTTACTTCAAAATCTTATATTCCAAACAAATTTATCATGAACAAGTAATTAAAGTATCTTAAATTAATAAATTACCCAAACCATTTAGTTCAAAGATAATAAAAAGTTGGGAAGAAGCAAAAATAGTAGATACTTTAGGAGCAAGAATAAAATTTTTACAACAATGGTATAGAAACTTATGTGAAAAATATAGAGAAGAATTAAAAATGGAAAAAACATTGATAAGAAATTTAGCATGTTGCAAAAATAAAATAGCACCCCATTTTGGATGTGAAGAAAGATATTATAAGAAAAGAAAAAGACATAAGAAATATAAGAAATATAAAAAATCAAAATATAAATACAAGAAACCAAGAAAAAGATATTATGTAAAAAATTATAAATACAAAAGACCATATAGAAAGAAGAAATCTATAAAAGAATGTACTTGTTATAATTGTGGAAAGTTAGACCATTTAGCTAGAGATTGTAAATTACCTAAAAATCCAAACAAAAAAACAAATATCAGAAATAAAAATAGATAATACAGAATATATGCAGATAGATTATATAGATTATGAATTAGAAAGTGAGGATAGTATATATGAAATTTCAGAAAACGAAACAGATAATGAAATAGATAGTGAAATAGATGAATCAAATGACTGAACAAAATTTAAAAATAATAACAAAGGAAGAATATTTAAATGATGAAGGAACAGAACAAAAAATAATATTTGACAGTAACATATTTGATGGAATAAAAGGAAAAGAATTAGATTTAAGTGTAGAAAAAATATTTAAAATACCAATAATAAAAAATATTTTTACTAGGAAAAAGGATTGTAGTATGCCAAAAGGAACATGTAATAGACTGTAGATATGCAAAAGGCAAAGCTAGTATACCACTAGTAACAAAAAGAATAATTAATAAAGAAATAAATTATATAAAAAGTAAAGGAGACCCAATAAAATATGTACACCTTGGAGGTACAGAGATATTAATAAAAGCATGTTTTAGAGAAGGAATAAATACACCAATAGAATTATATTTAGAAGATGATAGAATTATAAACCTATAGAAAAAAGCATAATAACTGCCGTAAAAGGAAATCTAATATATCAAAAATTCAAATTTATAATAAGTGCAAATTATTCAGTAGCGGTAATAGATAAAAATATAGATAAATCACTAGTATTATATTGGCAAATATCAGGAATAGAATTAACCCCAGGAAGTAAAATATTTACAGCAAGATGCAAAAATTTATATGTATTAACAACAAAACATAAAATAACAGGAAAAAATAAGATTAACAAAATACGAATAGAAAGTTCATTCGAACAAATTGTAAAAACAATAGATTATAATGATTATAGCTATAGGGACATAGATATAGAAGAAAATTTAGAAATAGTAAATGATAGAATAAGTACAACGAAAAGAATAGCTGATGAAAAACCAGAATCGTCAAGTTCATCAAAAAGAACAAGTTATGAAATAAATTCAACTAGTAATTTAAACCAATATTAAATAACAGGAAAAATAAATGAAAAAGAATATTTAATACTCTTAAATATTGGACAAGAAGAAAATATATAGCAAAATATCTAGTAAAAAATGAAGAAATAAAAACTGATAATGATATGTGCCCAGATCTACCAAGAAGTTTAATAAATAGTAAAAATATAGCAGAAAAAGAAATAATAATAGGAATTAGAAAAATAAAAATAGAATTTGAAGTAAAGGAAGAAATGCAAAAAGCAGCTGTAATATTAGGAATAAAATGGGTAGAACAAGTAAAACCATATAATAAAGAACATACACAATTAACCTTAACATATAACAAAGAGAAATTATTCTTAAGAAGAGCCTTAACATAAAATGAAAATATATGTATTAATGAAGATAGTAGTAGAAGGATATTACAGTAGATATTATACGCCCATGATAGATATAGGAGCAGAAGCTAATTTATGTAGATATAATTGCTTACCAGAAAGTAAATGGGATAAATTAAAAACACCAATAATAGTTAAAGGATTTAATAATGAAGGAAGCTTAATTACTTATAAAGCTAGGAATGTAAAAATACAAGTATAGGATAAGATATTAACAATAGAAGAAATTTATAATTATGAACTAACATCAAAAGATATACTTTTAGGAATGCCATTTTTAGATAAATTATACCCACATATAATAACTAGAACAGACTGGTGGTTTACAATACCATGTAAACAGAAAGTGAGAGCAAAAAGAGTTAATAATAAAATAAGAAAGAAAACTGATTGGATAAAAGGAAGTGAAAAAATTACACAAAAGTTAAAAAATATAAAAAATATTGAAGATACAATAGAATTAGTAGTATTCTCGATAAATAAAACAGAAATAACTATATTTTCAATAAATAAGATAGAAATAATTAAGAAAAAATTAGAACAATTATATAGTGAAGATCCATTAAAAGGATGGAAAAAACATAAAACTACTATAAAAATTGAATTAATAGATAAAAATAGCATAATAACCCAGAAACCACTAACATATAATTTTGACGATTTGAAAGAATTAAAAATGCATATAGATGAATTATTAGAAAAACAATATATACAAAAAAGTAATAGTAAACATAATAGTCCAGCATTTATAGTAAATAAACATAGTGAACAAAAAAGAGGAAAAAGTAAAATGGTCATTGACTATAGAAATTTAAATGCAAAAACTATGACATATAATTATCCAATACCAAATAAGATATTAAAAATAAGGCAAATACAGGGATATAATTATTTTAGTAAATTCGATTGTAAATCAGGATTTTACCATTTAAAGTTAGAAGAAGAATCTAAAGAATTAACCGCATTTACGGTACCACAAGGATTTTATGAATGGAACGTATTACCATTTGGATATAAAAATGCACCAGGTAGATATCAACATTTTATGGATAGTTATTTTAAACAATTATCTAATTGTATAGTATACATAGATGATATATTATTATATACAAAAACTAAAGAAGAACATTTAAAATTATTGGGACAGTTTATAGATATAATAGAAAAATCGAGAATAAGTCTAAGCGAAAAGAAAGCTGAAATTATGAAAAATCAGATAGAATTTTTAGGAATACAAATAGATATGAGTGGAGTAAAAATGCAACAACATATAATACAAAAAATAATAAATTCGAAAGAAGAATTAGATACAAAAAAAGAAATTACAATCATTTTTAGGATTAGTAAACCAAGTAAGAGAATATATTCCAAAATTAGCAGAAACTTTAAAACCACTACAGAAAAAATTAAAAAAGGATGTAGAATATAACTATAATGAAGAAGATAAAAAACAAGTTCAGAAAATAAAATTTCTTTGTAAAGAATTACCAAAATTACAATTTCCAGATGAAAATAGAAAATTTATATATATAGTAGAAGCAGATGCTAGTGAATGTAGTTATGGAGGAGTACTTAAATATCGATATGAAGCAGAAAAATTAGAACACCATTGTAGATATTACTCAGGTACGCTCAATGAAACAGAAATAAAATGGGAAATAAATAGGAAAGAATTATGTTCATTATATAAATGTTTGTTAGCATTTGAGCCATATATTGTATATAACAAATTTATTGTACGAACAGATAATACACAGGTACGCTGGTGGTTAACAAAGAAAATACAAAATTCAGTTACAACAAAAGAGATTCAGAGACTAGTCTTGAATATATTAAATTTCACATTTACAATTGAAGTGATTAGTACTAATAAAAATGTTATTGCAGATTACATATCAAGACAAAGCTACACAGACTGAAATAATAGAAGAAGATACTCTAGAAAAAATACTCAACACCCTAACTACGCTTTCAATGAAAGTGGACAGTATGGGTAATGAGATAGAAAAGCTAAAGACTAATGAAGATAAACTGAAGTCTATAGCTACAAATCAGCTAATTCAGCAGTGTGCAGAGCTATGTCAATCGGAAGACATTAAAGTTCCAGAGCTAGAAGGAGATGATGGGACACTCCATAAAACCCATAACATTTATCAATCTACTTCTGCAGGTACAAGCAGAGGAGTTAGTAGACAAAGATATCAGAACATGAATATGAATAAGATATTTAAGAAACCATTTATACCAAAAACACAAAAAGACCCCTTGTTCATACCCCCACAAATTACCACATACCGAGATAGTCTGAACCAAGATAAAAAAGTTTACAACTATACAACCCAAAAATACATAGAAAATACCTATAGAGTACAAACTTTCCTAAACCTTAACCCCAGAGCTACAAATATCAAAGAACCAAACACAAATTATATAACCCAAAAATTACAAGGTTATAACAAGCTAATTGCACTACCCAAAACCAACTCAAGCCTAGTGAAAACTTGTTTTGACTATGGATTATTAAATACCATATACACCCAAGACGGAGAAGAACTAACAGCTATGGAAGAATTACATCAAATATTCACCACCTATAAAAGGATAACAAAAGGAAATCTATTTTATATAAAG
>NW_025853076.1:0-8897 GCF_002878395.1 Capsicum annuum | reverse complement strand
CATGGTAGTGCACAAGATCATAAAGCAGGGCTCCTAACCATAGTCCCCATTTGGAACGACATAAATCAAGGTACACAAGATCACAAAGCATGGTACCATAATTCCGTGTCGGCAAATCACGGTTTCTAGCGTAGTGTCCTTCAATTTGTACTTTCTTCGGATAACCATCTAACTCTCTTTAAGCCCATTTTTAAACCTTTTTTTAAACATGCATCTTTCAAAATTCATAATCATAAAATGTGATTTCAAACATGCGTTCTATTCTGTTCTGAATTACGATGGCTTTAACTGAGTTGGTGTCGTCACACCAAGACTTGCAAGTCCTACTTTTGAGCCATATTAGACCATGCATGATTCTTTCATTAAATCATAATTCAGACCACCCAAGCATGTAAATAATATAAGAGATTTCACGTTTCGAAAACTATGCAAAAATTCTCATTCTTTCAATAAATATGTGATGGTCATGTAATCTTTGACAAACCATGCAACTCTTCTCATTATATATTTATAATCAACATTGGTCAACATAAACATCCCTCTCTTTTGAAATTAAAACCATAATTCAATCATAGCATTAATCAAGATATTTCATATCATGCTTTTCAAGATGCATTCAAAACAGTCCATAGCATATGAAAATTGAAAAGTAAAGAAAAATCATAACAAGAGAGGGATTCTTTAGGATTCATGCTCTCAATTGTATATTCATCCTTAAACACATGCATACATATATATAGAGTTTCAAATCAATTTGGGGGAAGGACTGAAGATCAAAACAATACAATCAAGGCTTCTAAAACATGCTAGTAGTCGTAAATTCAAAACCCCTTTCTTAAAAATCATGATTTCGAGACCGTTAGCATGAATTAAAATGGTTTCTTTGCCCATGAAATTTTAGAATACCTCCACGTACCTTAATTTATGACTCTTGAATGAACTCATGCTTTAGGGATGCTATTCGAACAATTGATGGGTGCTTCTTGTAGCCCTCACAATGGAGATTCCGAATCTCGAAGAATTATTGAAAACCCACGGTGAAATCTTAAGATATTTTGATCTTTGGGTTGAAACCCTAAGAAGGGTTCTTGGTGATTTTGAGAGAGAATGACCTTATTTTGGTGTTTGGGAGATTTTATCCCGTGTTATGGCTGAATAGGGGGTGGAAAATACCACTTTTGCCCTTAAAAAGGCGAAAATAGAACCTGGAAATAGGGTGCGTGCGACAGAGCGTGTGTCGCACGCTAATCGCGCGATGCTACTGTCTCAGTCACAAAAATGGCCATAACTTTTCGCTCGGGTATCGGATTTCGGCGAAATTGGTATCTTGGAACGATAATTCGAAGAGCTTTCATTTGATATATAGTAGGCCCTCTAATTCTTTATATACAAAGAGTTATGGTCAATTGAAGTTGACCCAAGTTTCGACGCTCACTCAAACTCAAATAATAGGAAAGCTTTCAACTCGTCCTTGAGTTAGGGGACCTCTATGATCTCAATTCATGCTTAAATAGGTTCCCACACTACTTAATTAATTAACATGCCAAATTTGCATAGGATTTATGGCTTTTGGATCATCTACGCATAGAAATGACGGTTTTTTGCTCTAGGCAGAAATGCAGAGTGTTACATTATTTCCCCTTGGGATCATTCATCCCCGAATGATGGGTAAGAATGTTGAAGCTTAAAGGTATGGAATAACGCAGACATGATGTTTCTTCTAAGAAAGGATATAACTGATTTGAAACATTTAAACTTCTATCATGAAACTAAATTCTGAGCTGACTTGCCCTTACATGTTTTAAGGTGCTGATTCATGCTAACAGTTTAGGCTTTCCCCCGAAGTGTTCATGCTCAAATTCCACACATTGGATTTGGAAGTGATAACTTATATAAGTACGAATCATGAGGCAACAAGATTTAGATCGTACAAAGGTATTACATTGTCTAAGCTAAAATAGCTGGAAAAATTTGAGATTATGTGCTGAATTCTTATGAATTGAGTCATGTCTAAATAACTGAATCTAAACATGATGCTTGGACTGAACTGAGTTCGCAACTTGCACGGATGGAATAGATTATCTTTTGGGATGGTCATACGCATTGGACTTTGGATAGTAGGACCGGGTAAAAAGGTGGAAAACCACAGTAACTTGTCCACCTGACTTCTAAACTAAATTATACTGGACATATATACTTAACTGGAGTGTCTCTTCAACACTCTTTCTATAGAAGTCCTAGTAGCATTAGGTAGCAAATAATCTCTGATATGAGTTATACAAGACATCCAACTAAGGAATCACAACAATGACACTACTCTACAACATAGAATATAGACATATAACTCGTAAACTAGGACAAAATTACAAGGCCTTAGGCAATGCAACTTCTTACTTTCAAGCTTAGCACACTTCTCGAATACTCCCTCAACTATACATTTCCCCTTAAATATCATACTCATTTGATTCAACTTATAATTCTCATAGGGGCATTGATAAATCTTTCTATATCTTTTTAAAGTTTACACCCTAAGCATAACTTGCCTTACCACTTCAATGACCAACTCTGAACTCTTACTATGGATTCACTAGCACATATTGCGTTCCTCCACTTAAATCCCAACATGTCCTTCAAGCCTATCTTTATAACCACATATGAACTTCAAGGCGAACACCCATAAAGGCATACTTCATATATTCTCTAAACCAGTATCAATACAACTCCCACACGCTACCTCAAGAACATACACACATAAATTTCAACTAACCATCACATGCATCAAAGACTTGGCCCCAATCTTACTTCATACTTATGGCCTTATCTAAACAAGCATACAATGATCTTCTACCAACAAGAAACATTTCGTCACCACCACTATCATTACATAAGGAGGAGTCACTAAAAGGTTAGAACATAAAACCTTGAAGCATGGAAGGATATTATATGAGACTTGACACTTAACTGATGCCTGAGGAATAACAAATCAACATCAGGGATTTATCAAAGTGGTCTGAATTGAGAAAAACATGACTATAAGCTGAATCTCACCAATCATAAGGAGTATAGCATGAGTTTTGGGAACTGAGCACACTATAAAGTGTGAGTACACGAGTCATGAGCTGCATGACCTCAATTTGGAGTTCATAACATATGGAATGTGATTCTGACTACTGAATGAACTGGAACTCCTCATTTTGGGACTGGAAGAGTACATGATTCTCCATCACAAGAATGAACACGAACTATGATAATGGAACTGAAACATAAGGCATGAGTAGATATTGGGATAACTAAAAAATACTGTGGTAAGAATGGGTTGAGTCTTACCGTCACTTTTTGATGTTACATGTCATACTGACATCACTACTAGAATTTGAGAGCCTGACTTGGTTATTCGTCCTATCATCTCCCCCTTAGCTTCAAGACATCATCTTAAGTTTGAGAGATCCCTTACTAGACTCTAAACTGAACTACACTTACTGCACTCTGGGTTCTGGAAAACGATAATACACGTATATCATAGAACTTAACCTGAAAGACTACACCTAAAAGTGGAAAATCCACTGCTAATACTACCTTCTGAGACCTACTCCTATTTTTCTATAGCCCCAATAGTCATCATATAATACTTGAACACTTACTAACTTCAAATCTTCATGAATATCCCCATAGTCGGGATGCACACTCTCTAGTGCTTCAACTTTTATTTCTATTAGTTCAACCTTCAAAAAAACTCAACCTAGATTCTAACACTTAACATGGACATCACCAAGTCTTTGATGAACCAATTCTACTTCCGTCATAGCCCACCAATATAGTGACTTCAAGCTTAAATCTCTCTACCATGAGAATTCAAGATCATATCAAAAGGCTCAACACTGTCAATCAAAACTTCTTAACGTGGCCATTTAGAACACCAAGTACCATCTAACTAGTCTTTCTCCATCTAGCAACTTAATGGTACTACTAGCCACACGCTACATGTAATAGCCTTAGAAAATGCCGTAACTCCATATAAATTTAGGCATATTTCTACATCATACATACAACATCATACTTCACTACGACTCAAATAAACTTAAGCTCTTGCGTACGCTGTTCAAGACTATTAGATCACTTATGTATAACTAGTATCATTAACCAAGAAATCATCACATCTACCTTAATCAATAACATATACTTTTTTTGTACAACAAACACCGTCAACAACTCTTTTCTTACTTCAAGCAAACAACAATTCACCTTAACAAATAACTCCTTCTCTACCTTCTACTAAACTAACAAACAACGTCGTATCACTTCATGACTAACTCAATATTATGCAAAAAGATTTGGCTATACATATATTCAAGAAATTGCCCTTACCACTTTTCTTACCATTACGCCACTAAATACCCGTTCCAACCAATACAAGAACAACAAGTTGCTAGTGAATCAAAATAGGCCCCACCTGGCTTCATTAGACTTTGATTTTGTGTTTTGAACAAGAAATGAGATGAATGACAAGGAAACTATGCTAGTGAATCGAAAGAGCCCCACACAACTTCAATAGACTTTCAGTTTCAACAACACAATGATAACAAGATTACAAGAGATAGAAACTTGACACACAACATTCAATGATCTAAGAATACACATCTTACTCTATATAAATAAAAAAAATCTGAGTCAAACACTTCCCCCACAGACTACCATACAATCCACACATGCTACTAGCTACCACATTAGTCTACCACTATACAATGGTAAATCATTCTCAAACATCAGTTATTCAACTAAACACATTTATCTACACAAAAGTCACCCTCATTCTGATTTCTAACCTTGCGACTTCACATCACCAACTTCTTGGTCCAATATCACTACCAATAGGTCATGACACCGTCATTTTAACTTATACTACCACTCGGGTGGAAATATATTTCCAATATTCTACTACACATCGTTCCCCCTGAAGCATGACATCTACAACATCAATTTGAAAAAGGACTAAATACACTTAATACTGCAGGCTAAAAAGCATGATTTCATCAGAATCAAAGTTCACACTAGAATCAATACACCTTGGAGCACTAACGGACTCTTCTCAAGTCCTTGCACAAATTTTAAAATCTTATATGGCTTAATTAGAAAGGACCATACCTTTAGACTCTAAAGTTTTGCACTTGAATCAACCCAATAATGAAACATATCTGAGCACATCAAAGTAAGGAAAGAATTGGGATGAATTTACTTCTGTATGGGTGACACCATACATGAATTAGAGTATGTAAGAGGAACATTCCGACTCCATACAATGAACCAGAACATGAAGAAAGAGAGACATTCCTAAATGCCTAGTAGCTTCCTACCTGTAAGTGTGGCACGCTGCACACCCATAAATAAGACTCTACTCGATATGATTTTGCAGACACCCTGGGACCATGAACCATGCTCTTATACTAAGTTTGTCACGACCTGAACCGGAGCCCAATCCGTGATGAGGATTCCAAACCCTGAAGGCCGGACGCCCTTCTAATTTGTAATCACATACCCTTTCCTCATATGAAAAAGATAATGCGGAAATACATAATGAAACGAAATCATGGTCATTAAATCTAAATTTAAATCTTAATGAAAACTGCAATTCAAAATATCTGAGTTATATCTGACTCAGTCTGCGAAATCTCTACTACATGCATAAACCTAACTATCTAAAAACTGGGACAAGGCCCTAGTAGACCAAATTGTAATAATGATAAATGACTGAAGCAAACTAGGCCTTCTGAAATATAGAAGGCTCATATCAGAACTCTGCACTTTTGTCTGGAGAAATTCAACTGTTTATTAGGACTCCTAGATTGAGCCTCAAAACTTAGAAGAGAGGGGGTCAATATAGATGTACTGGTACGTAGAGTAATCGAAAATAAAATATTTATATATAACATAAGTGAGAGCAATTCATAAAATATTTTACATATAATATATGAAAACACATGGGAATATTTTAAAGACTTTAAAACATTTTTTTGAAACCATGACTCACTCTTTGTCTTATTTCTAATCTAGATGGTACACCCTACAATCTGTAATTCCATGGGCTATATGGAATCCACCCTTGACTTGGCGGCCAAGCCCCCAATCCAAGTTTGTTGCAAGGATTGGTGTTTCTATAAGGAGGACACGCAAGATCACACAGCAGGGTGCCAAAATCCTCAATCAAATTAACATGTCATGGTAGTGCACAAAATCATAAAGAAGGGCTCCTAACCATAGTCCCAATTTGGGACGACGTGAAACAAGGTACACAAGATCACAAAGCATGATACCATAATTCTGTGTAGGAAAATCACGATTTCTAGCATAGAGTCCTTTAATTCGTACTTTCTTCGGATAACCATCAACTCTCTTTAAGCCCATTTTTAAAAAAAAATTTTAAACATGCATCTTTCAGAATTAATAATCTGAAAATGTGATTTCAAACAGGTGTTCTATTCTGTTCTGAATTACTATGACTTTAACTAAGTTGGTGTCATCACACCAAGACTTGCAAGTCCTACTTCTGAGCCATATTGTACAATGCATGATTCTTTCATTAAAACATAATTAAATCACCCAAGCATGCAAATAATATAAGAGATTTAATGTTTCAAAACTATGCAAAAATTCTCATTCTTTCAATAAATATGTGGTGGCCATATAATCTTTGTCAAACCATGCAACTCTCTCATTATATATTTATATTCAACATTGGTCAACATAAACATCCCTCTCTTTTGAAACTAAAACCATAATTCAATCATAGCATTAATCAAGACATTTCATATCATGCTTTTCAAGATACATTCGAAACAGTCCATAGCATATGAAAATTAAAAAGTAAGGAAAAATCATAACAAGAGAGGGATTCTTTAGGATTCATGCTCTCAATTGTATATTCATCCTTAAACACATGCATACATATATATAGAGTTTCAAGTCAATTTGGGGGAAGGCCTGAAAACCAAAACAATACTGATCAAGGCTTCTAAAACATGCTAGTAGTCGTAAATTCAAAACCCCTTTCTTAAAAATCATGATTTCGAGACCGTTAGCATGTATTAAAGATGATTTCTTTGCCCATGAAATTTTAGAAAAATTCCACATACCTTAATTTATGAATCTTGAATGAATTCGTGCTTTAGGGATGCTATTCGAACAATTGATGGGTGCTTCTTGTAGCCCTCACAATGAGGATTCCGAATCTTGAAGAATTATTAAAAAGCCACGGTGAAATCTTAAGATATTTTGATCTTTGGGTTGAAACCCTAAGAAGTGTTCTTGGTGATTTTGAGAGAGAATAACCTTATTTTGGTATTTGGGGTATTTAATCCCGTGTTATGGCTGAATAGGGGGGGGGGGGGAAATACCACTTCTTCCCTTAAAAAGGTGAAAACAGAACCTGGAAATTGGGTGCGTGCAACAGAGCATGCGTCGTACGCTAATCGTGCAATGCTACTGTCTTAGTCGCAAAAATGGCCATAACTTTTCGTTCGGGTATCGGATTTTGGATAAATTGGTATCATTGGAAAGATAATTAGAAGATATTTCATTTGATATATAGTAGGCTCACTCAAACTCGAATGATAGGAAAACTTTCAACTCGTCCTTGAGTTAGGAGACTTCTATGATCTCAATTTATGCTCAAATAGGTTTCCACACTACATAATTGATTAATATGCCAAATTTGCATAGGGTTTATGGGTTTTGGATCATCTACGCATAGAAATGACGATTTTTCGTTATAGCATGAAATGTGGGGTGTTACAACAATTGGAGGAGATGGGCAATTTATGCCATAATTGATGATTTTAATTGGGATTGGATGAATGGGTTGAGGGAAAAAGACTCAATTGGCCCTCAAACACTTAAATTTGCAATAGAATTGTGTTTTGGAGAGCCACCGCGATGTAGTGAGGGCTCCATCGCTATAGGCACCGCGATGCATTCTTATCGCGATGAGCTGTTGGAATCAAAATCTAAACAAGACCCATTTCTCTTCCAAAAAATCTGAAAGACATGCTTTTTACACCTCTGAACATGAATTGACTCAAAAATCTACATCTAGAGGTCAGGAAGACAAATTTACAAATCTTCGAAGTTAAGAGGCTTAAAATATGACTAAGACCTCATTTGTTTGCACTTAGTAGAGGTATGAATGTAAATGGTTCAAACTTCAAACCATTAAGTGCATTTGTTTTTTATTAAGGTTTTAACTCTTAATAGTTCTGAATAGGTCTTAATAATTCAGTTCTAGAACCAAGTCTTAATAGGTCTGAAGGGATATTCTGGTGTTGGATAATATTCACCACTCTATTCATAATTAGTAGTCACCACCACTAACCACCTCTGCCATAGTTACTATTGCCAATCACCACCCACCATCACCAATCACCTCCACCATCGACAACAAATACCGCTACCAACCACAATTATCAACCGCTACCACACCTACTACCTCTTTTATCCTAATTATATTTACCGCCACCACTGTCATCAATAGTACCAGAATCAGTAACCACTACCGGCCAATCCCTACTACCAATCAACTTATCTATCATAACTCACACCACTACTAACTACCTATAACAACCCGAACTAAGGGCTGGCTGTGATGAACATCCCGAACCATAAAGGCCCATATGTCCTACTCTATCTGATCTGGTAATCAGGCACAACATTCATATCATAAAAGAAAATGCAGAAATATAATCTGATATGGAAATATGGTCATTAACTCTGGGTTTCAAGACACAAGAAAGAAAACTGTAATCGAAAACATTTGAATAAGATCTGACTCAGTCTGCGAAATCTCTACTATATCTCAAACTATTTTGAAAACTAGGATAAGACCCTCAGTAGACCAAAATAACGGAATA
>NW_025853075.1:0-2640 GCF_002878395.1 Capsicum annuum | reverse complement strand
GGGTAATTCTTCTTATAGGGTTTAAGCTATCTGGTGGCATAGGCTATAAGCTTACCTCTCTCCATGAGGACACAACCCAAACCTACTCTAGATGTATCACAGTACATAACAAACCCATCTGAACCATCTGGTAGAGTCAAGATTAGAGCTAAGGTGAGTCGAGTTTTCAACTCCTGAAAAAACTCTTCTCGCAGGAATCTAACCACTAAAACTTAACTTTCTTCTGAGTCAATTTCGACATCGGGGATGCAATAGGAGAAAAACCTTCAACAAACTGACGGTAATAGCCAACTAAACCCAAGAAACTCCCGATATTTGATGGAGAGATGGGTCTATGCCAGTTTATTACCGCCTCGGTCTTTTGAGAATCGAATCTAATGCCATCAACTAAAATGATATGGCCAATAAAATCTACTGATCTTAGCTAGAAGTCATACTTACTGAATTTAGCAAACAACTGATGAGCTCTTAGAGTTTGAAGCACTACTCTGAGGTGGTCTACATGCTCATTTTTGCTACAAAAGTAAACAAGAATGTCATCAATGAAGACTATAACAAACATGTCCAAGTACTGCTTGAACACTCGGTTCATCAAGTCTATGAAGGCTGCTGGGGCATTTTTAAGACCAAAGGATATGACTAGAAATTTGAAGTGACCATACTGAGTTCAGAAAGCTATTTTCAGAATGTCACATTCCCTGATCATAAGATGATGGTAGCATGATCTGAGGTCTATTTTGGAAAAGTAGCTAGCACCCTAAAGTTGGTCAAATAATTCATCGATTCTAGGAAGTGGATATTTATTCTTGACTGTGAACTTGTTCAACTGACAGCAGTCAATACACATTCTGAGAGAACCGTCTTCTTATGCATGAATAGAATAGATGCGCCCCATGGAGAGATGATGGGTCTGATGAATCCTTTATTTAGAGTCCTTTCAACTGTTCTCTCAGTTCTTTGAGTTCAGCTGGAGCCATTCTGTATGGTGGAATAGATATAGGCTGAGTATCAGAGAGAAAGCCTATCGTGAAGTTGATTTCCCTTTCGAGAGGAACTCTAGGGAGCTCTTTAGGGAACACATCTGGAAATTCCCTCACTACTGAAATTGCTCAAGAGTTGGAGTTCTGAGTTAGAGTCTTTGACTCGCACAAGATGGTAAATATACCCTTTTGATATCATTTTTTTAGATCTAAGGTATAAGATCAACTGACCCCTAAGAGCTGTAGTACTACCCCTCTATTCAAGGACTGGTTCATTTGAGAACTAAAAATAAAGTATTCTGTTTCAACAATCAATGGAGGCATAGCATGAGTGGAGCCAATCCATGCCAAGAATGATGTCAAAATCTATCATCTCTAACTCTACGAGATCAACAAGGCAACTTTTTAAGATATTGTGACCAGACAGTTCCTGTATACCTGTCTGGATATAATGGAACCACCTACTGGGGTAGACACTGAAAAGGGATATGCTAGCATTTAGGGATTGACTCTAAAGTTGACGGTTATATATGGAGTTACAAAATAAAAAGAAGCTCCAGGGTCTAGTAAAGCATAAGCATGTAAGTGAAAGACCTGAAACGTATCAGTAACTACGTCGGGAGAATTTTCCTAATCTTGGCAGCACTGAAGAGCATATAATTTGTTCGAACGCTGACGACTGGTAGCACTAGAAGCGGCACCCTGCTGAATTAGGTGATCGGATGGAACTGGCGATTAATAGGACTGGACCTATTGGTGTATAAACCTACCCTTCTGAGTAACTACTTGACACTTCCAATCCAATGGCCTGGCTTTCCACACCCAAAACACACATCGCTACCCATTTTACACTCACTCTGATAGTGTCTGCCATATTTCTGACATAAATGTTTAGTACGAACACTGCTAACACTGACCTGGGACTTAGAGCCTGGTGCCCTATCCCTATTGTTGTTTCTGAATTTATGTACTGGAGCACTGTCTGAAGAGGGTGCTGGGACTGAAGACCTCTAATAAAAATCAGCACAGTTACCATCTTCTGGCTTTGGCTAACTGAAATTAAAGCTATTTGTCCTAGCTTTCTTATTTTCTCCCTCCCTCTCCTTAATCTTTTGCTTCTCTATCTATTGAGCCTGGACCATCAGCCTAGACAAGTCTATCTCACTAATAAGCATTGCGGTCCTACACTCCATGACTACACTATCAGATACATCAGACATAAACTTACTTATCTTGGATCTATTATCAGCTACCACATAAGGAGCATACCTAGCTAACTGAGTAAAATTGAGGGAATAATCCGTTACACTTATCTGCCTTGCCTCAAATCAATGAACTCTAACACTTTGGTCTCTCTCAACTCCAATAGGAAGAATTTGTCTAGGAATGCTGTGGCAAACTCTTCCCATTCTACAGGCCCTGCATCTACACCCCTATTAACCTTTCATTGCTTAAACCAAGTATGGGATATATCCTATAATTAATATGTATCCAACTCGGCACTCTGACTAGGCGTCACCCCCATAGCATCTGTTAACTTCTGTACCATCTCTAAGAAAGCCCTAGTCGTCCTGAGACTACCCTCTAGTCGTCACACGGTGCTTATGGTCCTGAGGGACTACAAGCTAACCCACGACCTTTACCTGCTGTGAGTACTAAA
>NW_025853074.1:9565-10887 GCF_002878395.1 Capsicum annuum | reverse complement strand
GTCAAGATGGACCAACCCATCAAAAAACAAAAACCAAAATCTGTACAGCAAAGATCAGCCCAATAAGTTGACCCTGCCCAAAACTAACAAATAAAAGAGCGTGTAGGGTTTGAAATTTGAGCTTAGAACTAAGATCCACTTTAGACTACCTCTTCCACCATGTTCTCTTTCAATAATGAAAAGTTCACTCATCTCCAGTAGTGGGTTGTCAATGTTTTTCCATCGATGTATCTATGTGAAGCTCTTCCAGCTTGTATGAGTGTGTATTTCTTCTTTTATCTCTATTTGCTTCGATTTTCTTCTCTTAACTTCTGTTCATTTTTTTCTCGATAAATTTGCTGTTGAGATTTCCAGTTTATGGATGTTACCATTGTATTTAGTGATAACATATTGGGTCTAGTCCACTAAGGCTTATGTCTTTCTCCAAGTATGAACTAAACCCTTTTTTGCTTAATGTCTTCCATGTATCTTTCTTTCCTTCTTTGTAACATGTTTAAGTTGTAGGTATAGTTGGGATGGAGATTCTAGTATTCTTGGACCTATTGATACTTGCGGAAGTTCAAGTACCTTAGCTGCTTAAGATAAATTTGACTAAAAGACCCCCTATCTGATGAGATTCCATTTTTGTTGGCTGGTGTAGATAGGGTAATTAGCATTTTCACCCTTTTTTTGAATTTTTCTTATTGTAAATAGTGTATGTGAAACTTTTTATATCCCTTCCAGTCACTTATCCCTTTGTTAGTACTAGCCGTACATATGGGAATTACTGCTTATCACTATTTAGTATCTTCCTATCTAGGTTTGGTAACAGTATGAATGATATGAATATGAAGTTACCTTGGAAAATTGCTAAGTTGGCTGAGTAATCAGTCAACTGATTGCCCTCTCTGAATATATGTTGTATGATTACCTGCTTTCTTTTTAATGCTTTATTTATCTGTTCTATAATGTTAATTATTTTACATAGAACTTCCCACTTCTGATTTATAAAGTTTTGCATAGCTAAAGAGTCTATTTGTATGATGATCCTTTATTGACCTGATTACGCTAGTATTTTTGGTATAAGAGAAAATGTTTATTAGAGTCCTACGGATCAGAATGATGACATCTGTTTCCTATCTTTTGGAGGATATGGGACATTCTTAGGAGCTATTCACTTCTTTCTCTCATATTATGCTAAGAGTTTGAGTTGATTTATAAAACATTCTTTTGATTTCACTCTTTCAAAGATGGATAATACATGTGCTACCTCTATATAAGATGAAGGTACCAAGATCGAGCCTAGGTATCCTACTCCTATACATGGAAGACCCAAAAGTCAT
>NW_025853074.1:0-9465 GCF_002878395.1 Capsicum annuum | reverse complement strand
CATCGTCTGATAATATACAGTCTATAGATTAGTGTAATATTGAGGTAGGGGTACAACATGTAGTTGTGATTCTCAAAGTTAAGGTTTCTTCTGTGCTGGTGGTTGCTCAATTGCTAGTTTCTCAACCAGTAGTTTACCATCCTGCTATGTCTACCGAGGAGTAGAAGATGTTGGGTTGATTCTTGAGATTAGCTCTACCTGGATTTTCTAGTGCTCTATGCGAGGATGCATATGAGTTTTTGATTTCTTGTGAGGATAAGATCTATAGTTTAGGCCTTATTGAGACTTGTGGTATGGATTACACCATATTTTAGTTGGACTTGGTTGCTCGACATTCATTAGCTGAGAGTCTATACATATCCTAGATGGGTAGAATCTTTTTCATTGACATTGACTCAATTATTTGAGATGTTCTTAGAGAAGTACATGACTCACAACCTTTTAGATTGATTGAGAGTATAGTTTTCTAGATTGGAGTAGGGCTCCATGACAATTATAGAGTATGGGGCTTATTTCATACGTTGATAGGCATTCTACTCTATTTTGGGTACTGAGTATGAGAGAGTTTATTGCTTTATTAGAGGGTTGAGACTTTCCTTTTGTGTTTATTCTCAGAGTTCAATTGTTATGGGTAGGTCCTTTGTTTAGGTTTTTAATCACGCTCAGGTGATAGAGGAGATGTATTGTGAGGCCCGTAGGGGCAACAATAAGAGGCCTAGACCTCAGGGTAGTTTTAGTGGGATTCATAGTAGTTTGCAATTCAGATGTAGTTGTTTGTAGGGCAGATATCCTTTGTTTCCATTCTATCAGTCTCAAATTCAGCCTAGTAAACCTGTTCCGATTGTGCTTCAGACTACTAATAGAGGCTAGTCTATACTAGTGATCGCCCTGGTCAGGGTAGTGGTCAACATTTGAGAGATTCATTATCTAGGCCTTCTAGATATGGTGGTTATACTAGGTCAGCCAGATCTATTAGTTCTGGTTCAGCTCAGGTAATATTTTATAGTTGTGAAGCTCATGGTCACTATTCACGATATTTCCCTAGTCATAAGGTGATTATTACTTCAGATCATAGTATTCCCCTATTAAAGCAGTTTATTCTAAACCTAGAGGTGGTTTTTAGGTTTCTAGGGGTAGCTTCCAGGGTACTCAAGGAGGTTCTTAAGTACACAGGATAGGAGGTCGATCAAGATCCCAGCTAGGTGACATGGTCATTTATATGCAGTACCTTCTAGACCCGAGGCTAAGTGTTCGAATGCTATTATTACAGGTATAATTTTGGTGTGTCGTCTGTCAGGCCTTACTTTATTTAGTTCAAGATCCACTTATTCTTATATATCTGCTTAATATGTTGCATGGTTAGAGTTATCTTAGGATTTATTATATGTGCCCTTCTGTGTATCTACTCCAATAGGTGATTCTTTAATAGTGGATTGGGTGTTTAGGTCCTACATTATGACTGTTAGATGTATTGATACTCATGCTGATCTTATTGTTCTGGATATGGTGGACTTTGATGTGATTCTGGGCATCGACTAGTTATCCCACTATGATGTGGACATGGATTATTTTTCCAAGATTGTTACTGTAATGCCCTAAAGTTTTTCTTAGCTAAATTTTGTCCCTAAAATATCAAGTTCTATGTCTTCTAGAATGATTTATACTTATTTCCCTGAGGAATCCCTTAGATTTAAACTTTTCATGACGTAGATGACGGAATAAGCTTTCCATCGATATAAGATTCATCCAAAAAGGACACTCAGTGAAGAAGTTATGGCTATTTTATGTGCTAGTCATAAAACATCATCATTTTGGTGTTTAGCGTATCGTGGAGAGGGTTTAATTAGCTATTGCCAAATTTTAGTGGGACCTCATAGTGGCACATCGTGGAGGATCCCAATTTCCCATTTGTCAATTTCCAGTGATCCACTACAATAGTGGCACGTTGGGTGGACCATAAAATCGGGTTCCCAGTTTAATTGTTCCAGCTTCGTTCAGAAGTTAACAAGGTTAATCTGGACTTTTTCCAAGTCTCTTAAAATGTTTAAACAGTAGATTAAGACCTCTACAAGTAGAATATATTACATCCTCAAGATTTTTATCAAAATAAAAACCCTACTTCATATACTTCTCCTCCAAGAAACTCAAGATTCAACCGTGGGTTTTTAAAGTTGACTGAAGATTTGGAATCCTCAAACCGTAGGCTTAAAGGATCATCCGTTATTCTTTGTAATTGAGGTATGTGGGGCTTATCGTAAAACCTACATGGGCTTGAAATTGTTAAAGCATGGTTTAAAGGTTTTGATGCATGTATTTTATGGGGGTTTTGAAAACTATATTATTGATTATGCATTTCAAAAGTTTCAATGCTACTATTGCTTTGGCCTTGTGGTCTTTTACCCTAAATTGATTTACATATATATGTATATGTACGAATTTGAGATTTAAGACTATTGAGAGCATAAATTACGAACTCCCTCTCTTGTATTGAATTAAAGATTATAGTTTTGTGATTTGAAAGATGTTTTTTTGCAATAACCTGGCATTTGAACATAATTTGGAATTGTTGAGAGGGTGTTTTTTAATATCAATATGTTATTGTGTGTATGATAAAGAATTACATATGCTTACACGAGGTTTGAAAAAAAGAAAGATCCGTTTAATTGAATTATTGAAATGCTGGTCTCAAAACTTGTGTTTTGAATATATAGATTTATGATAGACTAATAATGGCTCAGAGATATGACTTGCAAGTCAATGGTATAATGATACCATATGTATTTATGCCATAAAAGATTATGTTTTCAGAGCATGTTTTCAGAGAGACTGTATGTTTTGATAGAGTTTTAAAAAGGGGCTTAAAGAGGGTTAGGTGATTACCCAAAGAAGGTGCGAGTTCAAGAAACTCTTAGCCTGTAACCGTATTTGGTGATATGGGTAGAACATTATTGTACGCTGGCGATGTCGTGTTGCATAGTAGATTTAGGGACTTCGACCCTTGCAATACACTTGGGTTGGGGGCTTCACTGTTGAGTTAATGGTAGTTTCCATATAGCCCATAGAATTTTTCAGAGTTGTAGGGTATCCCACCTAACGTAAAAGTAACACAGATTTCTTAGAGCTGAGATGATTTTTATAGAGTTTTTAAAATGTCCATGTGAATTCTTACTACATGATATACTTATGAACTATTTTAAATTGCTCTCATATATGTTGACTTATAAATGATTATTTTGGATATACTCTGCGTACCAGTGTATCTATATTGACCCCCTCCCCCTACCTCTTAGGTTATGAGATTCAATCTAGGAGTCTAGATAAGCAGTAGATAATTCAAACAGCTGATGAGATTGTGTAGTAGTGAGCCTTCTCTGTTCCAAAAAGCCTGTCTTGTCAGTTTATGTCACTTATTTTAGTTTTGGTCTACTGGGAGCCTTTTTCCAGTTTCAGATAGATTTTAGATTTTATGTAATAAAGATTTTGCAGACTGAGTCAGATGTTATTTAGATGTATTTGATTTACGGTTTCCATACTTATGATGAATTCAGAGTTGACCATGTTTCCTTAGAAGATTATGATTCCGCATCTTCTTTATTATATGAATGTTTTGCATGATTACTAGATAAAGATGGGCATTCCAGGACTTCATTGTTCGAGATGTTTGTCATTGCCAGGCCCTAGTTCAAATCGTGACAAACTTGGTATCAAAGCATAGTTCATAGTCCCAGGGTGTCTACAAAATTACATCGGGTATAGTCTTGTTTATAGGTATGTAGCACGCCACACTTATAAGCAGAAAGCTACTAGGCATTTAAGAATGTTCCTCTTCTTTGTGATTGAGTTCGTGCTTCAGAGTCTAATATGTCCCCTAATCAATGGCCTCTTGCTTTTCAAAAAACAAGCGATGCCTCCCGATCGCACCGACGTTAATGCTCAGGATGATAAAGTCTATCCCACCTATGGGATGTGGACCCATAATAGAGCTCATACCCCAGAACCTGTTCCTACTCTGGGAGTACCTCCTGTACCGAGCAACCCTTCCAAAGCTCCTCGGATGGGGGCCAATCGCACTTAGCCTCCTGAAGGAGAGGTTTTTAATGCTGAATTTAGACAGTCTATTCACATTCTTGCACAACTGGTAGCCTCACAGACTCAAAGGTCCGAGGATACTGGGTCTGTATCTCTTATTTCTAAAGTTAGTAGAGTAGACAAGTTCATGAGAATAAACCCCGCCCAAGTTCTCTGGTGCTAAGTTAGAAGACGACCTGTAGGAGTTCATAGATGAAATGAAGAAGATTTTTAAATTAATGCATGTTGATCAGGTAGAGGGAGTTGAGCTAGCAGCATACCAGCTAAAGGATTTAGCGACCCAATGGTACAATGAGTGGGAAGATACGAAGGGTTACAGTGCTAAGCCCATAATTTGGGATGAGTTCGTGAAAGCTTTTCTTGATCGATTCTTTCCTCTGGAGCTGAGAAAATCTAAAGAAGAGGAGTTCATGGACCATAAGCAGGGTAAGATAAGTGTTCAGGAGTATACTTTAAAGTTTAACCAGCTGGCCTGTTATGCTCCTGAGATGACGAGTAGTATGAGGGCCCAGATGAAGAAGTTTGCTTCAAGCCTTTTAGATGATCTGGTGCTTGAGTGTCAGGGAGCTATGCTGAATAGGGATATGTACTTTGCTAGACTGTCAATCCACATGCAGTAAGTTGAGGAGAAGAATAAAAAGATAGCTGAATCTAGGGAAAAGATTAGGCAGACAAAGAGAGCTAGAGCAACAGACAGAGTCATAGTGAGCAACAGAGCAGTAACTGGGGTGGCAAATAGCAAAAGAAAAAGAATTAGTGTAATGCACAGTCGACAACTAATGCTCCAGTGTCCATACCCACAACTGAGCAGCACACCTAGAATTTTCAGTCTAGTCAGGTGCTGAGGATGCAGGGTATGCAGCCACAAGGAAGTGTAGCCTAGACCTCTTAGTCCTATCTGCGCTATGGGAGATATAGGAAAAAATCATCCAGGAAGATGTCAGTTTGGTGCTTTGGTGTGTTATTCATGAGGCTAGCCATGACATATCCAGAGAGACTATCCGACAGGAAAGAGTAATGTTTGAGGAGCTAAGTCGTAGGCAAATTTATCTACACCACCACCTCAGAAGGATGCCACTTTAGCCGCCGAAAATAGCCGAAATAAGTTGTATGCTTTGACCAACTGCCAGAAGGTAGAGGCCTCAGCAGATGTAGTCACCGATAAGTTGCAAATATTTTGTCATGATATATATGTATTACTTGATCCCGGTTCTACCTTGTATTATATGACCCCATACGTGGCTATTGGTTTTGGGTTTGAGCCTGAGGTAATTGCTGAACCTTTTTTAGTTTCCACCCTGATGGGAGATTCTGTAGTGGCTAGGAGGGTGTATAGAAATTATGTTATGTCTATTTTCAGCTGGGATACTAAGGCAGATCTCATAGAACTTGATATGGTTGATTTTGATGCAATATTAGGGATAGACAAGCTCCATTCGTGCTATGCCACCTTGAATTGTAGGACCCGAAGTGTCACCTTTTCTTTTCCAAATGAGTCGGTGATAGAATGGGAGGGACATTCTCTAGAACCTAGAGGGCACTTCATATGTTATCTTAGGGCCCGTAAACTTATTTCCAAAGATTGCTTATATCATCTTATTTGGGTTAAAGATTCTAGTGCCGAAAGTCTCCCTCTTCAGTCTGTTTTCATAATTAATAAATTCCCAGAAGTCTTTCCAGATGATCTCCCAGGAATACCACCTGATAGGGAGATAGATTTTGGTATTGATTTATTGCCAGATACCCATCCTATTTCTATTCCGCCATATAGAATGGCTCCTGTAGAGCTAAAAGAGTTGAAAGAATAGCTAGCAGATCTTCTAGATAAAGGTTTTATCGGCCCCAGTGTGTCTCCCTGGGGTGTACCTGTACTTTTTGTGCAAAAGAAAGATGGTTCCCTTCGTATGTGCATAGATTACCACCAGTTGAATAAGGTCAGAATTAAAAATAAATATCCCCTTCCTAGGATTGTTCATCTTTTTTTTCAACTTCAGGGTGCTAAATATTTTTCAAAGATAGACCTTCATTTGGGATATCACCAGTTGAAAGTTAGAGAGTCAGATATTCCCAAAATAGCTTTTCGGACCAGATACAACCATTATGAATTCTTAGTCATGTCCTTTGGGTTGACTAATGCCCCTGCAACTTTTATGGATCTAATGCATAGGGTTTTCTATTAATTTCTGGATTTGTTTGTCAGTGTGTTCATTGATGAAATTTGGGTATATTCTAAGAGCGAGGAGAACCATGCCAATCACCTTCAAATCATCCTTTAGACCCTTAAAGATCATAAGTTGTATGCAAAATTTTCCAAGTATGAATTTTGGTTGAATGCTATTGTGTTCTTGGGGCACATTGTGTCTAGTGAGGGGATTAAGGTTGATTCCCAAAAGATTGAGGCAGTGAGAAAATGGCCCAGAACCATGACTCCAATGGACATTCAGAGCTTCTTAGGTTTGGTGGGTTATTACAAAAGATTTTTGAGAGTTTTTCTTCCATAGCTGCACCACTTACTAAGTTGACTCAGAAAAACGTGAAGTTTTTGTAGTCTGACTCTTGTAAGAATAGTTTTTAGAAGTTGAAAGACAAGTTGACTACTGCTCCTATTCTGACTCTTCTGGAGAGTACAGAAGGTTTTATTGTATACTGTGACGCATCCCGAGTGGGACTTACGTGTGTTCTTATGCAGCACAGTAAGATAGTGGCTTATACATCTAGGCAGTTGAAGGTTCATAAGCGGAACTACCCTACTCATGAATTGGAGTTAGCGGCTGTGGTTTTTATACTTAAGATCTGGTGGAATTATTTGTGTGGGGTATATGTTGATATATTTACTAACCACAAGAGTTTATAGTATGTTTTCTCACAAAAAGAATTGAATCTCAGGCAGAGGCAGTGGTTGGAACTTTTAAAAGACTATGACATAAGCCTGCACTATCATCTGAGCAAGGCGAATGTGGTAGCCAACACCCTCAGTAGGTTATCTATGGGTAGTGTTTCTCATGTGAGGAAATAAAAGACGGAGATGGTGAAGGATAATCATCGACTTGCAAATCTAGGAGTGCGACTTTTGGATTCGAAGGATGAAGGAGTGGTTGTTAATGAGTTAGCTAAATCTTCTCTTTGAGCAGAAGTTAAGAAGAAACAGGTTGAAAATTCCATCTTGATGCAGATCAAGAAAGATATAGGTTAACAAAAGGTATTGTCTTTTGAAATTGGTGGTGATAGTGTTTTGAGATACCAGGGTAGGTAGTGTGTGCTAGATGTAGATGGTCTGAGAAAGAGAATCCTTGACGAAGCTTACACGTCGAAGTATGTTGTTCATCTTGGCTCTACTAAGATGTATCAGGATTTGAAAACCAATTATTGGTGGAATAATATGAAGTATGATGTGGATAACTATGTTGTCAAGTGTTTGAATTGTCAAGAAGTTAAGGTGGAACCTTTGAGACCAGGTGGTTCTTCTCAAGAGATTGCTTTACCTTTGTGGAAGTGGGAGATGATTAATATGGAATTTATTACAAGACTTCCGAGGTCCTAAAACCAGTATGATTCCATTTGGGTGATTGTAGATAGGTTGACTAAGTCAGCTAACTTTCTACCTGTCAGGACAAAATATTCGGGAGAGGATTATGCCAAGTTGTTCATTGCAAAAATAGTTCATTTTCATGGGGCACCTGTGTCCATCATATCTTACAAAGGTACACAGTTTTCTTTACAATTTTGGAGATTATTTCGAAAGAGTTTAGGTACCGAAGTGAATTTAAGCACGGCTTTCCACCCTCAGGCAGATGGGCAAGATGAGCGCACAATCTAGACCCTTGAGGATATATTAAGGACCTCCGTGATTGATTCTAAAGGTAGTTGGGTAGAACACTTTCCATTGATAGAGTTTGCATATAATAATTGTTTTTATTCAAGTATTAAGATGGCACTATTTGAGGCATTGTATAGGAGAAGATGTTGGTCACCAATAGGGTGGTATGAATTAGGTGAGATGCAGATATTTGGGCGTGAACTTGTTCATCAGGCAAAAGAAGATGTAAAAGTCATTAGAGAATGACTTAAGATAGCTCAGAGTCATTAGAAGTCCTATGCCGATGTTAGGAAAAGAGATCTAGAGTTTGAGGTTGGAGATTGGGTGTTTCTCAAAGTTTCTCCCATGAAGGAAGTCATGTAGTTTGGGAAAAAAGGTAAGATGGGTCCTCGCTATATAGGACCATATTAGATTGTGAAAAGGATAGCTGGATTTGCGTATGAGCTAGAATTACCAGTTAGTTTTGGTTCGGTTCATCCGGTATTGCATATATCTATGGTGAAGAAGTGTATTGGAGACCATTCTTTTGTATTGCCTGTCGATGAAATCAAAGTGACAAACTCCTTATCCTATGAAGATAAGCCTGTAGAGATTTTGGATCGCCAAGTTAGAAGATTGAGGAACAAATTGATATCCTCAGTTAAAGTGTTATGGAGAAACCAGAAAATTGAAGAAGCAACTTTGGAATCAAAAGTTGACATGAGAGCTAGATACCCAAACAGTTTTGATCAAATGGATGAAAAAATGGAAGGTACAATTCTTTACTTATTATTTTGATGCCGTAGTATGCTTAAATTATACTTGTTTATATCCCACGTCAACATTCGGGGATGAATTTTCTCAAGGGGGGTGGGGTATTATAACGCCCCAAAGTTTTTCTTAGCTAAATTTTGTACCTAAAAATATCAAGTTCTATGGCTTCGAGAATGTTTTACACTTATTTCCCTATGGAATCGCTTAGATTTTAACTTTTCATTACATAGATGACTGAATAAGCTTTCCGTCAATATAAGATTCATCCAAAATAGACACTCAGCGAAGAAGTTATGGGTATTTTATGTGCTAGTTGTAAAACATCATCATTCTGGTGTTTAGTACATCGTGGAGAGGGTTTAATTAGCAATTGTTAAATTCCAGTGGGACCTCGCGATAGTGGCGTGTCACGGAGGATACCAATTTCCCATTCATCAATTTCTAGTGAGCCACCGCGATAGTGGTGCATCGCGGTGGCCCATAAAATTGGGTTCCCAATTTATTTTTTCCATCTTTGTTTAGAAGTTAACAAGGGTAATTTGAACTTTTTTCAAGCCTCTTAAAATGTCCAAACAGTAGATTAAGACCTCTACAAGCAAAATATGTGACATTCTCAAGATTGTCCTCAAAACAAAAACGCTAGTTCATATACTTCTCCTCCAAGAAACTCACGATTCATCTATGGATTTTCAAAATTCACTAAATATTTGTAATCCTCAAACCGTAGGCTTAAAGGATCATCCCTTATTCTTCGTAATCGAGGTATGTGGGGTTTATCCTAAAAACTACATGGTCTTGAAATTGTT
>NW_025853073.1:0-26292 GCF_002878395.1 Capsicum annuum | reverse complement strand
GAAAACTCGAACAAGACTCCAAACTCAAACTCTAACTCTTTTTTTTTCTTTCTTTTTCCTTTCTAATACGCCTGTTTCTTTTCCTTTCTTCCAATTTTCTCTAAATTTGTTTTTCTTGATTTTTCCCTCTTTGTTCTCTCTAATCTCTTTGTTTTTCACTGTTTTCCTTTTTTTTTTTTCCCTTTGTCTGTTTTTGTTTCTTCTTTTTTCCGTGAATGCATATATGTTTTCACTCCATTTTTTTTCTTTCACAAAATATTCTCCCTCCTCTTTTGTTTTTTTGTCCGTGTGTGTTCGTTCTTTTTTTTTTCTTCTGTGTCTTGTCCTCTCCCATGTGTAATGTTGTGTGTAATATATAAGGTGTAGGGGGTTGAGAAGTTGAGCGAGGTTGAGAGAAATTAGGGGTGGTTAGGGTAGTTTTATAGGATAATGATTCCTTTTTATTAATTTAAAATAAATTAATTATATATAAAATAATAATAATAATAATAATAATAATAATAATAGTCATAAACATATTAAATAATTAAGTTTTTATACTTAAGAAAATATAATAAAAATATAACTAACCTAAAATAAAAATATAAATAAAAGAAAATAAAATTACTAGCTTATTTTAAAAAAATCTAAAATAAAAGAAAAATATAGTTTTGAAAACTTTACATATTATTTAAAAATAAAAATAAAAATAAAAATATCCTAAAATGTAACTTTATTTTTAGAATGTTTTCTCACATTTTTTAAAATGAAATCTACTAAAAAGTAAAATAAGAACTAAAGATAACATTGGATAAAAATAAAAATATTAAATGCCGAAAAATAGCTTAAGACTTGGGGAGGGTCAAAAATTACGTGTCTACATTTTGTCCCTCTTTGTTTGAAATTTCAAAGAGTTTTCATACAAAGAAGTAGACAAAGGGATGATTTTTGACCATCCGATTATTCAAAAAGCGAAGATAAAATAAAATAAAATAAAATAAAAGATGTGATCGAGTCCTAATTTTGGACCGCCTACATATTCTGGGTTATAAGAAAATCAGGTCACATGTAGTTCAAAGGTAACATGGTGAGAGAATGAGTTAGGGGTCGAGTGAGATTCCGTTGAGTTTCCGATTAACGACTTCTGCTTTTTTACATTCAAATTACTAACAAAAATTAAAAAAAAATGAAAAATACAAGTGAAAATTTCAATCTCTAGAATCTTAATTCAAATCTTCATGACTTGAACTTAAAAATTCTCCCTATTCTTCAGGAGGGCTCCTGACTTGTTATTCCTTCACCCTGTTCTTCAGGCGGACTCCTGACTTGTTACTTTGTCTTCACCTGGTTCTTCAGGCGGGCTCTTGAACTTCCTTTTTCTTTACCCTGTTCTTCAGGCGGGATCCTGCACTTTCTTTTTCTTCACCATGTTCTTCAGGCGAGCTCTTGGACTTTTTACTTCTTCACCCTGTTCTTTAGGCGGGCTCCTGGACTTTTTTTTTTTTCAAAATATGTTCCTGAACTTAAAATAAAAGGTCAAACAGAAAAATAACATTCCATTCTTCAGCCTGGACATAAAATAAATTTTCATCCTTCAGGAGGGTCCTGTTCCATTCTTCAGGAGTGTCCTGTCCCATTCTTCAGGAGGGTACTGAGCAGAAAGTAAAATTCAATAAGCACGAATAAAATTTTTGCCCCAGTTTGTACTAGAAAATTTTATGAGCATCATCAGATTACAATTTTGAAAAGTACAGAAAGAGTGTGAATCAAAGCCCTGCTAAAGAAATGTGTCTCGTCAGAGTAAAACTGATAACCAAAATTAGGAAGTGTGTCTCCTAAGAGTTAAATTGAAGGACTCGACTAGAAAGTGTATCTTCTAGGAGTGAATGTTCAAGTTAGAAAGTGCTTCACCTAACAAATGAAAACTGACTTATTCAGACTAGGAAGTGCGTCTCCTAGGGGTTAAATGAAATGACTCGACTAGAAAGTGCGTCTTTTAGGAGTGAATGTTCAAGTTAGGAAGTGTTTCACCTAACAAATAAAAACAGACTTATTTAGACTAGGAAGTGCGTCTCCTAGGGGTTGAATGAAATGACTCGATTAGAAAGTGTGTCTTCTAGGAGTAATGGTTCAAGTTAGGAAGTGCTTTACCTAACAAATGAGCTTTACCTAACAAATGAAAACTGACTTATTCAAACTAGGAAGTGCGTCTCCTAAGGGTTGAATGAAATAACTCAACTAGAAAGTGCGTCTTCTAGGAGTGATGGTTCAAGTTAGGAAGTGCATCACCTAACAAATGAATACTGACTTATTCAGCCTAGGAAATGTGTCTCCTATGGGTTGAATAAAATAACTCAACTAGAAAGTGCGTCTTCTAGGAGTGATGGTTCAAGTTAGGAAGTGTATCACCTAACAAATGAAACTTGAATTATACAAACTACGACGTGTGTCTGCTAGGGGTTGAATGAGATGACTCAACTAAAAAGTGTGTCTTCTAGAAGTTAAAGCTCAAATTAGGAAGTGCATCACCTAACTCATGAAAAATGACTTACCCCAACAAAGAAGTACGTCCTTTAGGGGTATAGGATGATAAGTTTTCACTATGATTATGATTACTGAATATGTTTAGCAACACCTCTTGCATTTGCAAAAGTGAGAAATTATATTTTTTGATATTTAGGCTTTGAAGCCCTTGATTTGGAGGTAATATGTTTTGTTTCATATAAAGAAAATTTTTTAATTTAAAAAACACGGTGGTGGATTTGTGGCATTCGACTATTGAGGCGATCTTTTGTACTTGTCATGCCCAGCTCCATTGCAAATCATTGATAGGTATTGTTGACTTGTTGTAGTATTGACCCCAAATTCTGACTACTAAAACCTTTTGACTCAAATCATATTTCTCTTGCATGATGTCTCTGGATTCAGCTTTAAATACACCTTTTATACTTTTAAGAGTCCAAAAATTGTCGGATGACAAGCATTCTCGAGTACTTTACTTTATTTTGAAGCATGTTAACTTGGTGCATCAACCCTTTGTCATGCTTTGTGCAATTGAGGGAGTTGGTGGCAAGTTTTGAAGCTCTTTCTTACTTGACTTGACGTGAATTCGACAAAAAAAATAAGAAAAAAATGTGAAAGATGACAATGACTTTTCATATGACGACAAAAATTCAAAAATAAAAATAATAAAAAGAAAAATAAAAGGGAAAAGGGAAAGACAAAGTGCATCTCTTTTTCAAATCAACATAAAGGAAACTTATTTGAGTGTGATAGCTGATTCCAGTGATTATGACATGCATTTTTTAATTAAACAATCGGATCTTTCCACATTAATCATTTATCAATTTTTTCCCACTTATTGAGTTTGAAACCGAGCCACTGCTGAATTTGTTCACTTTTACAATACTCTTTCGGCTTGTGGCACCTCAATGGATGTTTGACAATGAACCTATCTCATTTTTATTTCTTTCTTAGATCACTGTCGCCTTATGGTGCCCAAAAGGATTTTCACCAATAAGACTCTCATTTTTATTTTCATTTTTTTCCTTTTTTTTTTTTAAAGAAAATAGCACCCAAAATATGAAATATCACACACCCATAAGATATTAAGCCTTGCCATTATCAAAAATTGATCTGAAGGTCTTTCTTTGGTTGTAACTTGGCTTTTGGAAAGGGTTAGAAAGAAAGGGCGGCATGAGGCTCAAAATTTACATAACATTGGGTGAAGCATACAACTTTTGAAATCAACTCTTTTAAGAAAATAAACTTTTGCCCCAGTTTTATTTCATTTTGGGTAACTTGAATTTTCTTTTGGTTGAACCGAACCCCAGAGTAGGGATGCCTACGTATCTTGTCATCGCAAGAATCAGGTCACACGTAGTTCCGAACATTTCGTTTACTTGAATTTGAATTTTTGATTGATTTTTTCTCTTTTTTCAACTTTTTTTTTATTCCAAAAGAGGGGTACGAAGAAAGATAAAAGCTCAAAAGGGGTAAGCAAAGGTTGATATATTTTTCAGATAGTAGAACAAAATGCCTTCATCATTTCAATCCTTAAAAATGCACATACATAACATGCAATCTGGGAGTGGAACATGAAGTTCATACACATCTTTTCAACATTGACCGTGACTAAGAACTTGTGTCGCTATTTATTATGCATTTATCAAACATAAAGGTCAAATTATCTTCTATATTTCTCCCATTAGAGGACTCATGCGTTTTTAAATCTAACTTTCTTTTACTTTTTTGGACAGTGGAGACTATATATCCTCTGATCGCTTCCATTTAAAGTGATTGAGATTGACCTTCTCATTGATGACCAGGTCATTTTTTATTCACAAAGCGATTGCTTCAATTCTTTCAAGTGAGGCTTTAACTCAATCAACAAACATCTCAACACTTTACTTATTTTCTTACATGATTTTCCCTTCCAACTCTATCTTCTTGGTCAAGTGTTTCAGGATTAGATTAGATTTTAAGATCCGGTGAAAATTCAGCATACATATCATATCACTACAATCCACATAAAAGAACTATGTAAAGAAAAGAAAGGCAAATAATTTAAATAAAGTAAAATAAAATATAATAAATAAATAAAAGGGACACTTCTTTTTGATAAAAGAAAAGGTGATCGAGTTTCAACATAAATGGCAAATAAACAAGACAAGATAGACTTCAAACTACAATCTTGAAATAATTCGAATAACAGAAAGAAAAATAAAATAAACTTTTACAAATCCTTTCTAGTAAGGGAAGGAGTGCCTTCTTAATTGTTGATCTTGACATGTTAGTCAGTTCGCACATCAGCATGACTAGAGCCTTCACCACTGTCAATATCCTGCACCATAATTAATTTATCTTGAATCATTCTTTCTATTTCTCTTTTCAACGCACGACAATCTTCAGTACTATGAACCTGAACATCAGAACGATATACGCATCGTGCATTAGGGTCAAAGTTTCTTGATTGTGGGTCAAGGGTATACCCCAAAAGAGGAGTGATCATGTCCTTTTGTCTCAATTTCTGGAATAAACTGGTATATGATTCTCCAATTGGTGTGAAACTATCCCTTAGCTTCTGTCTCTTTTCATTGTTTGGCTTAGAGTGAAAATCGATTTTGGAGGGACTTAGGTATGTTTGTGGAATTGGAGGATGATTCTGAGAGATTGGTGCACGCCATTTCAGATAAGAAGGGGCCCGAGCATATGGTTGTGCATTATAGATAGAATACTGAGGAGATGTAGTGGAATATAATATATTTTGTGGTGAAACATAGTGTTGTGGATTATTATATGGGTCTTGGACATAAATTTGGGACTGAGATTGTGCGTAAGGGTGACATGCGATTGTGCGTAAGGGTGACACGCACCTCTCTAATTTTGTCGTGGACCTGGCATAATAGTTGCTACATCCTCTTTTCTTTTGTTTCCACCAAAGCTTGTTGAACCACTTTGAATTGCTTGTGTTGTTGCTTTCAAAGTGGCCTGGCTGATAATCTTTCTGGATTTAATTCCACTCTCTACTATCTCTCCAACTTTAATGACCTCAGCAAATGTGCTTCCAATAGTAGATAACAAATGCTAAAAATAATCAGGTTCTTGTTCTTGTAAAAAGATATCAATCATTTCAGACTCCTTTATCGACAGTCTGACTCTTGCAGCCTGCTTTCTCCATGTTACAGCATATTCTCAGAATCTTTCAGTTGTCTTTTTTCTCATGTTGGCAAGTGTGGTGCGATCTGGCACTATCTTAATATTATATTGAAATTGCTTGACAAAATTTCAAGCCATGTCATCCCAAACATTTCAACGAGAAATATCTTGGTCAATGAACTATTTAGAAGCTATCTTCTCCAGGTTTTCTCCAAAGCAAGCCATTAATAGTTCTTCTTTTCCCCCTGCTCCCCTTAATTGATTGCAGAACTTCTTCAAATGAGCTAGAGGATCACCATGACCTTCGTATTTGTCAAACTTTGGCATTTTGAATCCTAGCGTCAAATAGACATCAGGAAACATACATAAATCTTTGTATGAAACACTTTTTTGGCTCTCCCAATCCTTGCATATTTCTCATACTCTTCTCTAAGCTTCTCACTTTCCTGGCCATCACTTTCTGTTCTTCACTGTTAATAATCTTCTCAATAACGATAGGAGAATCGTGTTGATAAGCATGATACTATGGATTTGGGGGTTTGAAAGTCATTTCAGGAGGGTACAATTGACTATGACTTGGTTCATCCATATTCTTCTGTACTATTGATTGAAAACCCGCAGTAGCTGATGCTACAGGAGTGAAAAGTGGGTTATTTATGATAGACGAATTTAGTAGGCGCATGGTAGAAGTACCAGCAACACCAGATACATTAGCATATGGGCCGAATCCAGGTGGGTAAAATGGATCGCTAGTTTGATCTTGAGCGGCTTTTGGATCATTGGTATTTGAAAGTCCAGGGATTGAGGAAGGCGGGGCTTGTCCATTAAACCAAGCTCGATACAACTTTGCTATTTGTTGTTTTAATAACTTATTTTCTTCCATTGATGCTAATTCTTGCGAAATCAACTAATTACGCTCTTCCTCACTGTCAGACCCTACATCCTCTTTGCGGGTTATCTTTCTCATTTCTTTGAACCTCTGTTGCATGGATGAGAAGCCAAACTTAGCCACAAACCAACCGCCTTAATACTATTTTAATTTTGGAGAAAATTAATGTGTCAGAGTTTAAAATTTTTCTTTTTAAGACCACAGAATCCATGAAGGACTGCCTACGCATCTCATTAAGATAAGAATCAGGTGTGCGTAGTTCTTGAAATATATGTCGTACAAAACTCAACCTCAAGACCCCTAAAGGTTCAGGACTGTTAAGATTTATATATATTTTTTATTTTGTAAAAACTTAGCCTCATGACCCCTAAAGATTCTGGGCTATTAAGATATATAAAAATTGGGCTTGAGGATTAGAAAAATAATTATGAAAATAATCATATTTTAAAAATATTTTTCAATAAATCTATGAATAATTTTTCAAAAGATAGGGTCGTACCCCGAAAAGGGCTTCCTACGTATCTTGCTAAATAGTGAGAATCAGACCCTCGTAGTTCATGAAGACTGTAAAACTATGTTACTAAAATTTTTTCTTTCTTTTAAAAATATTTTTTTTTAAAAATGATTCACTAAATGTGAGGATAATTTAATCTCTTGCATTTTAAAGTTGCCTAAAGCCGGTCAACAAACAAACAACCTTCCAAACAAATATCAAAGAGCACGTAGGATGCACATATTGATCTATTTTATAGGTCACCTGTCCTAGACAAACCCGGCCCCTGTGCCGAGTCCTGCTAAGTCAAATGCATATGATGCAAATAAAACGGCACCTAATAGGGATAACCAGATTCTTAGTCTTCAGTTCTTCTAAGTTTAAGCATAATAGGAATAGGTGTCTAGACTAGCTTACTCGAGCGGACACTCGAGTCGGGGAGGGACGACTTGATCGGTAGTAGGGCAACACCGCCTTCATTGCCGATCCGAATCCCGCCTAACATGTGTGACAATAATCCTTCACCAAGTGCCTTGACACTTCGGCTATCTCAAAAAGAAAGTAGGATGCATGTGCTGTATTCCTTCTATCCTATTTCAGAGATTCAGAGGGGGTGCATAAGAAAAGACAGTATATAATACAGTTCAATCAATATCAAAGCGGTAATAAACGACAAGTAGCACATAAGGCCAACAAATACAATATCAATAATAATTAAAGCAAGTATAAGTCAATATAAAAAGCTCGAATTCTTATCATTCCCCAGCAGAGTCGTCAGAGATGTCACACCTGTTTTTTGCTCGAAGGGTCGAGTTGAAGGATTTTTCCAATTAAAGTAACAGTTTTAAATAGGAATTATTTTAGTTACAGAGTATTTCTTGGACTGGAATATTTTAGGAGTTCCATATATTTTAGGAAGTCTAGTAGAAAGAAAAATATTAATTAATTTCTTTACCATATATTTTAGGAGTCTCATATATTTTTGGAAGTTTAGTTAATATAATAAAAAATAATTAAATAATGAATTAAAAAATAGTGAAAAGACAGTTTTGTCTAAATAAGAATCTTTTGATAAAGGGTAAAAAGTTCAAATCATTTTTTTAAGGATCTTCACACTTTTAATATTATATACATATAAAGAAGAGTCACAGACAAGGTGATGTGACACCTCTATATGACATCCATTCCTATTTTTTTTTTCATTTTTTTTAAATTTTTTCCTTCATTCTTTTCTTTAATCAATTTTTTTATAATTGAAAAAATCAATTATATTTATTACATCTAATAACTTTATCTCATGAGTTACAAAAAAAAAACCTCTATCTATTTTCATTCTTTAATTAAATAATATGCCTCTTCAAGTCTCTTCTACCAAACTCTTATGATTTAATCAATCTATAAATAACAATCACCTATGAAATTGTTGAATACCACATACCAATAACATTTTATTATTATTATTATTATTATTATTCCTAATTTATAATTTATAACATATTCCTTCTTTTTGAAACCGCCTATTAAGTATTTGTAATGGTTTAATCGCTCTTTCAATCTTTTACACTTGAGAAAATAGTCAATTACCCCTCCAACCTTTCGTCAAAATTTCAACTACACACTCAACCTTTACTAGAGTCCCATTACCCCCCTAAATATTGTCTTACTGTATTTTATACCCCTCCCATTGCTAACCTGTCATGGGAGGTGAGAACACCTCCAATAGGCGCGTGAGTTGAAGAATTAACCCTTTAAAATTATTATTTTAAGTGCCAAGTGTATAATACACGTCATTATTTTTAATTGTTAATTAATGTTATCTTCTCCAATTAATAAAAGGCCCAACAAAACTCTTCATCTCCAAACGCCAAATCTCATCTCCAAACATGTCTGCGCGTATTATGGCAATGCTTATCACTACAAAATGAATTCATCTCTTTGGCCATTTAAATTGAAGAAGTTGCTATAATGACAGCTAGAAGGATTTTTAATTCACCATAATTGCAAAATCTGACTAGTAAAATGCTAGATTTCTTCTCTTCGATCTACTCAACTGCAATATCACAATTTTTTCAACATAATAAATGAACACGAAGAATTTTCATCTAATTTCCAAATCACAGAAAAACTTGCTTACACCTATTTTCATTCTTTAATAACCCACGAAATCAAGAACAACCCGTACCAAATTTCACATGTGAACAGATCTGTTTCGTTTATTTTTCGGTGAATTTTAATGGAACTGGTGGATTTATAGTGAGATGGGCTTATTTCAGGCATTTTTGTTGCTAATTTGGTATTTTCGATTGTTTTCTGACAGGATTTGGTCCAAAAAAATGGAAAAAATAAGTTGGTGCTGATTTGGATTTAAAAAGTGGTTTCACCAGAGTTATTCCGATGAAATTTCACCGGTGAAAGATGAGAAAAAGAAGTTTTTTTCCCCCGATAGACCTCCTCTCTCTGTTTTTCCCTCTTTCTCCATCTTTTCTTTCACTGTTTCTCCCATCTCTCGCTTTTGGCTGTGTGTAGTAGTCTATGTATTGTGTGCGTCTTTTTGTGTGTTGTGTTATAGATGGTGAGTGTGTATATAGAGAGTTGTGTGTTGTGTTGTAAATGGTGATTGTGTGTATAGAGAGCTGAGAGATATGTCATTTATGTGTTATCCATGGAAATGAACTAATTTATTTTAGGAAAAAAATGAAAAAGTAAGAGTGGGCCCAGGCCGTTTATACACGCATGGGTTATTTTTTGGTTTATATTAATAGGTCAGCAATGAGAGAGGTATAAAATATAGTAAAAAAAATATTTAAGGGGGTAATTGGACTTTAGTAAAGGTTGAGTGTGTAGTTGGAATTTCGACTAAAGGTTGGAGGGGTAATTGACTATTTTCTCTTTACACTTTTATGTATGTGTTTCAAATAATTCACATGGCTATGCAAGGTTGAAGGTTAGTTGTAATACCCCGATCGTTTCTTAAGCCTAAATCCGTCTTTTGAGTGGATATGTATGACTTCCAAAGTGATTGATGTTTAAACCATATTGTATTTCTCTAATTTCTACTTTTTGTCATGTATATCATTGAATAAGCTTTCCATCGATACCAATTTCATTGAAATCCGACATCGGACGAGGGAGTTATGGCCGTTTTACTAAATGGTATCGGATTGCCCAGGTTTGACGATCGACCTGGTGGACCGTCAGGTCCTTGTGGACTGTCAAGTTCCCCATCAAGCCGAGGCAGTGACTCCTTTTTCAGGCCATCGTGCGACAACCAAGTTGGTGGACCGTCAAAAAGTTGACAGACCATCAAGGAGTCCGTCAGGTCAAGACAGAATATCTCGATTCTGGCCCTTGAGTGATGGACGACTTGGTGGTCCGTCAGTTTCCTAACGGATCGTCACTTCAACCGTCAAGTTGAGGAAAAACGTTCCAATTTTGGCACTCAAGTGACGGACAATCTGATGGACCGTCAGGAGACTTGACGGACCGTCAGATCGACCGTCACAGGCCCTGATCAGCAAATTTCAGCTTTTTCAAAAGGGCATTTTAGTTATTTCTGCTCCTTGTTTCCTTATATATATATATATATATATATATATCAAATTAGTAAAGAGAAGATCATTTTCTCCTATTTCTCTCCAATTTCTCCAAGAATTTTCTAGAAAACTAGGGTTTTCTCTCAACCCAAAAATCAAATCTTCTTCCAAGAAATTCAAGGATCTTCCATAAGTTTCTCCAAGTTGTTCAAGAATTAAGTTCCCAAGTCAAGGGTATCAAGGATCTTATCTCAAAAGTGTAAGGAAGAAGTTCCAAACAAGTTTCTACATCTCTAAAATTATAATCCAAGGTATGTGGGGTTTGAACAAGAACACTCCTTTCGTTCTTGTGCCTAAAGATTTACCTTCTATTATTGATTTACATGATTTTGCAAGTGGGTTTACACCTAAATTTCTTTATTTATGATTTATGAGATTTGAGTTGAATAGGTTTGATATTTATGATTATTTCACCATCATGTTTCTTAAATTGAGAATTTATTCCATGAGTTGTATATTGTCATAACGTATTGATGATTTCTAAGCAATTTAAGACAAGTGTCATGAGTTATACCTTTTCATGAGAAATTTGACTATTGAATATATATCGATATTTGAGATTAAAAGTCAAGAGTGAGTCCTATGATGTTCCTTGAAGATTTTGATATTTGAAAATAATTCGAAAAGCAACTGTACTTGATGTTGAGAAAGATTGTGTTGAGTTGAGTCGGGTTAGGAATCCACAAGATATTTATGATTTACAGATGACATATATATTTATGTTTTGGTCTTTAAAATAGACCCATGAGTTGATATTGATTAAGGTGGATTACCTAACACGTTCTGAGCTGAGTTTGGAAGGAGTATTTAGCACCGAGCAGGAAATGTGGTATTTCTTCGAAACTACGTGCCACCGTAGGATTGATGTTGATAATTGTGGGACAGAGGCCAAGTATGGGATTGTGATAATGAGATTGAGGTTGTACTCCCTGGAAAAAGTACAACACCCCCATCAATATGGGGTTCTCTCCTTAGGATGGCAAAACGTTGGACTCTATGCGGCTCACATGGTGTAGTTATGTCGGTTATAAGAAACTCCCACGTCCATAATTATCTAAGTGCTATGAGTTACCGAGTCACTCTAAGTCATGAGTCAAAGAGTTTAAGTTGAGTTAAATGATTTATGAGATTTATGAAGCATATGTTATTACTGATGACTTTCGGAAATGATATTTTAGATAATTCAAGTGAAGAGAGTTATTATTGTCAGCATGCATGGTTTTCTTATACATTTATGATATTATTTAAAATGTTGCATCCACCCCCACATAATCAGTATAAGTACTGACTCCCATACTCTTTTGTATTCTATATTTCCTCACGATATAGGTTTAGGTGCTCAGTCTCAGCAGTGACAGTGATCTTTGAGTACCTTCATCTACATTTCTACGGTTGGTGAGTCCTCATGATTTGAGGACCTATGTTTCCAATTTTGTCTTGTTAATAGGTGGTTGTTTACTTTTAGTTCAGTAGGAGTCAGTTGGGGATCTATCCCAATGGCTCCTCAGTTCTATGTAGTAGAGGCTTTGTCAGACTAGTGTACCAGCGTGTACAGATTTCAGTATTTTATTTGTACAGAGCAGTATTACTTCGTATTTCATTATGTTCATGACATGGTTATTCCTCTTTATTTTAGCATGATTTGCGCTATAATGAGTTCTAAAAGTGATGACTGTCTTAGAGGGTTAGCTTGAGGCCACGTGTGACCTTGAGCACCATGTGACGTCTCGGGATAGGTTCTTGGGGCGTTACTTTGGTTGGATTTGAAATTGATATATACCATTACTTGATTGAACTTTCTATTTTATACAAGTCAAAATTTTGTATTGAAATTATTGTTGGGTCATTTTTTTTTGAGTCATTAGTAGTTGAATTGTCCTTAATCAGGATGAGGATTTTTAATTTGCTATGGCAAGGGATATATTGAAAGGCAAGAGTGGTTATATGTTTCAGAGTTTCCATGTGTGTGTCAGTGTATGTATGTCTTATAATACAGTTCTTTTTCTTGATAATTCTAAAACAGTCATTAAATTGATGCTACATCAGACATATTCTCTATATATGCTAATGAAGAATCTCTTGATCTAATTTGAATAAGTTAAAGATTTGATTCAATATAATGCATAAGATGTTTAATGAAAATAAATTTTTATGTGGTTGATTTATACCTTTTAAGGTAGATAAAAAATGATTGTGAATATGTATGTACGCTGCTGTAGTTACACTCAAGACTATATATTGACACCTTCTTCTACGAAGAACAAAAGAAAGAGATCATTTGTTTCTACTTGTGTAAAAATTTAGGCAAGGATAAAAAATATAAATACACTTTTGATTATGAAGAGAACTTCCTTGTAATTGATTTATAGTTTGACAAGTATGATTGTTACATATATGAATTTATGACACTCTTTCTCTCTCATAGTTCATTAATCTGAAATACTTTTTCTCTTAGAAAAATTTATATAGATTAGTAGAAAAAAATTGGCTCAAATACCCTTCGTGAAAAAACTATATATATATATATATATATATATATATATATATATATATATAGTTTTTTCACGAAGGGTATTTGAGCCAATTTTTTTCTACTAATCTATATAAATTTTTCTAAGAGAAAAAGTATTTCAGATTAATGAACTATGAGAGAGAAAGAGTGTCATAAATTCATATATGTAACAATCATACTTGTCAAACTATAAATCAATTACAAGGAAGTTCTCTTCATAATCAAAAGTGTATTTATATTTTTTATCCTTGCCTAAATTTTTACACAAGTAGAAACAAATGATCTCTTTCTTTTGTTCTTCGTAGAAGAAGGTGTCAATATATAGTCTTGAGTGTAACTACAGCAGCGTACATACATATTCACAATCATTTTTTATCTACCTTAAAAGGTATAAATCAACCACATAAAAATTTATTTTCATTAAACATCTTATGCATTATATTGAATCAAATCTTTAACTTATTCAAATTAGATCAAGAGATTCTTCATTAGCATATATAGAGAATATGTCTGATGTAGCATCAATTTAATGACTGTTTTAGAATTATCAAGAAAAAGAACTGTATTATAAGACATACATACACTGACACACACATGGAAACTCTGAAACATATAACCACTCTTGCCTTTCAATATATCCCTTGCCATAGCAAATTAAAAATCCTCATCCTGATTAAGGACAATTCAACTACTAATGACTCAAAAAAAAATGACCCAACAATAATTTCAATACAAAATTTTGACTTGTATAAAATAGAAAGTTCAATCAAGTAATGGTATATATCAATTTCAAATCCAACCAAAGTAACGCCCCAAGAACCTATCCCGAGACGTCACATGGTGCTCAAGGTCACACGTGGCCTCAAGCTAACCCTCTAAGACAGTCATCACTTTTAGAACTCATTATAGCGCAAATCATGCTAAAATAAAGAGGAATAACCATGTCATGAACATAATGAAATACGAAGTAATACTGCTCTGTACAAATAAAATACTGAAATCTGTACACGCTGGTACACTAGTCTGACAAAGCCTCTACTACATAGAACTGAGGAGCCATTGGGATAGATCCCCAACTGACTCCTACTGAACTAAAAGTAAACAACCACCTATTAACAAGACAAAATTGGAAACATAGGTCCTCAAATCATGAGGACTCACCAACCGTAGAAATGTAGATGAAGGTACTCAAAGATCACTGTCACTGCTGAGACTGAGCACCTAAACCTATATCGTGAGGAAATATAGAATACAAAAGAGTATGGGAGTCAGTACTTATACTGATTATGTGGGGGTGGATGCAACATTTTAAATAATATCATAAATGTATAAGAAAACCATGCATGCTGACAATAATAACTCTCTTCACTTGAATTATCTAAAATATCATTTCCGAAAGTCATCAGTAATAACATATGCTTCATAAATCTCATAAATCATTTAACTCAACTTAAACTCTTTGACTCATGACTTAGAGTGACTCGGTAACTCATAGCACTTAGATAATTATGGACGTGGGAGTTTCTTATAACCGACATAACTACACCATGTGAGCCGCATAGAGTCCAACGTTTTGCCATCCTAAGGAGAGAACCCCATATTGATGGGGGTGTTGTACTTTTTCCAGGGAGTACAACCTCAATCTCATTATCACAATCCCATACTTGGCCTCTGTCCCACAATTATCAACATCAATCCTACGGTGGCACGTAGTTTCGAAGAAATACCACATTTCCTGCTCGGTGCTAAATACTCCTTCCAAACTCAGCTCAGAACGTGTTAGGTAATCCACCTTAATCAATATCAACTCATGGGTCTATTTTAAAGACCAAAACATAAATATATATGTCATCTGTAAATCATAAATATCTTGTGGATTCCTAACCCGACTCAACTCAACACAATCTTTCTCAACATCAAGTACAGTTGCTTTTCGAATTATTTTCAAATATCAAAATCTTCAAGGAACATCATAGGACTCACTCTTGACTTTTAATCTCAAATATCGATATATATTCAATAGTCAAATTTCTCATGAAAAGGTATAACTCATGACACTTGTCTTAAATTGCTTAGAAATCATCAATACGTTATGACAATATACAACTCATGGAATAAATTCTCAATTTAAGAAACATGATGGTGAAATAATCATAAATATCAAACCTATTCAACTCAAATCTCATAAATCATAAATAAAGAAATTTAGGTGTAAACCCACTTGCAAAATCATGTAAATCAATAATAGAAGGTAAATCTTTAGGCACAAGAACGAAAGGAGTGTTCTTGTTCAAACCCCACATACCTTGGATTATAATTTTAGAGATGTAGAAACTTGTTTGGAACTTCTTCCTTACACTTTTGAGATAAGATCCTTGATACCCTTGACTTGGGAACTTAATTCTTGAACAACTTGGAGAAACTTATGGAAGATCCTTGAATTTCTTGGAAGAAGATTTGATTTTTGGGTTGAGAGAAAACCCTAGTTTTCTAGAAAATTCTTGGAGAAATTGGAGAGAAATAGGAGAAAATGATCTTCTCTTTACTAATTTGATATATATATATATATATATATATATAAGGAAACAAGGAGCAGAAATAACTAAAATGCCCTTTTGAAAAAGCTGAAATTTGCTGATCAGGGCCTGTGACGGTCGATCTGACGGTCCGTCAAGTCTCCTGACGGTCCATCAGATTGTCCGTCACTTGAGTGCCAAAATTGGAACGTTTTTCCTCAACTTGACGGTTGAAGTGACGATCCGTTAGGAAACTGACGGACCACCAAGTCGTCCATCACTCAAGGGCCAGAATCGAGATATTCTGTCTTGACCTGACGGACTCCTTGATGGTCTGTCAACTTTTTGACGGTCCACCAACTTGGTTGTCGCACGATGGCCTGAAAAAGGAGTCACTGCCTCGGCTTGATGGGGAACTTGACAGTCCACAAGGACCTGACGGTCCACCAGGTCGATCGTCAAACCTGGGCAATCCGATACCATTTAGTAAAACGGCCATAACTCCCTCGTCCGATGTCGGATTTCAATGAAATTGGTATCGATGGAAAGCTTATTCAATGATATACATGACAAAAAGTAGAAATTAGAGAAATACAATATGGTTTAAACATCAATCACTTTGGAAGTCATACATATCCACTCAAAAGACGGATTTAGGCTTAAGAAACGATCGGGGTATTACAACTAACCTTCAACCTTGCATAGCCATGTGAATTATTTGAAACACATACATAAAAGTGTAAAGAGAAAATAGTCAATTACCCCTCCAACCTTTAGTCGAAATTCCAACTACACACTCAACCTTTACTAAAGTCCAATTACCCCCTTAAATATTTTTTTTACTATATTTTATACCTCTCTCATTGCTGACCTATTAATATAAACCAAAAAATAACCCATGCGTGTATAAACGGCCTGGGCCCACTCTTACTTTTTCATTTTTTTCCTAAAATAAATTAGTTCATTTCCATGGATAACACATAAATGACATATCTCTCAGCTCTCTATACACACAATCACCATTTACAACACAACACACAACTCTCTATATACACACTCACCATCTATAACACAACACACAAAAAGACGCACACAATACATAGACTACTACACACAGCCAAAAGCGAGAGATGGGAGAAACAGTGAAAGAAAAGATGGAGAAAGAGGGAAAAACAGAGAGAGGAGGTCTATCGGGGGAAAAAAACTTCTTTTTCTCATCTTTCACCGGTGAAATTTCATCGGAATAACTCTGGTGAAACCACTTTTTAAATCCAAATCAGCACCAACTTATTTTTTCCATTTTTTTGGACCAAATCCTGTCAGAAAACAATCGAAAATACCAAATTAGCAACAAAAATGCCTGAAATAAGCCCATCTCACTATAAATCCACCAGTTCCATTAAAATTCACCGAAAAATAAACGAAACAGATCTGTTCACATGTGAAATTTGGTACGGGTTGTTCTTGATTTCGTGGGTTATTAAAGAATGAAAATAGGTGTAAGCAAGTTTTTCTGTGATTTGGAAATTAGATGAAAATTCTTCGTGTTCATTTATTATGTTGAAAAAATTGTGATATTGCAGTTGAGTAGATCGAAGAGAAGAAATCTAGCATTTTACTAGTCAGATTTTGCAATTATGGTGAATTAAAAATCCTTCTAGCTGTCATTATAGCAACTTCTTCAATTTAAATGGCCAAAGAGATGAATTCATTTTGTAGTGATAAGCATTGCCATAATACGCGCAGACATGTTTGGAGATGAGATTTGGCGTTTGGAGATGAAGAGTTTTGTTGGGCCTTTTATTAATTGGAGAAGATAACATTAATTAACAATTAAAAATAATGACGTGTATTATACACTTGGCACTTAAAATAATAATTTTAAAGGGTTAATTCTTCAACTCACGCGCCTATTGGAGGTGTTCTCACCTCCCATGACAGGTTAGCAATGGGAGGGGTATAAAATACAGTAAGACAATATTTAGGGGGGTAATGGGACTCTAGTAAAGGTTGAGTGTGTAGTTGAAATTTTGACGAAAGGTTGGAGGGGTAATTGACTATTTTCTCAAGTGTAAAAGATTGAAAGAGCGATTAAACCATTACAAATACTTAATAGGCGGTTTCAAAAAGAAGGAATATGTTATAAATTATAAATTAGGAATAATAATAATAATAATAATAATAAAATGTTATTGGTATGTGGTATTCAACAATTTCATAGGTGATTGTTATTTATAGATTGATTAAATCATAAGAGTTTGGTAGAAGAGACTTGAAGAGGCATATTATTTAATTAAAGAATGAAAATAGATAGAGGTTTTTTTTTTGTAACTCATGAGATAAAGTTATTAGATGTAATAAATATAATTGATTTTTTCAATTATAAAAAAATTGATTAAAGAAAAGAATGAAGGAAAAAATTTAAAAAAAATGAAAAAAAAAATAGGAATGGATGTCATATAGAGGTGTCACATCACCTTGTCTGTGACTCTTCTTTATATGTATATAATATTAAAAGTGTGAAGATCCTTAAAAAAATGATTTGAACTTTTTACCCTTTATCAAAAGATTCTTATTTAGACAAAACTGTCTTTTCACTATTTTTTAATTCATTATTTAATTATTTTTTATTATATTAACTAAACTTCCAAAAATATATGAGACTCCTAAAATATATGGTAAAGAAATTAATTAATATTTTTCTTTCTACTAGACTTCCTAAAATATATGGAACTCCTAAAATATTCCAGTCCAAGAAATACTCTGTAACTAAAATAATTCCTATTTAAAACTGTTACTTTAATTGGAAAAATCCTTCAACTCGACCCTTCGAGCAAAAAACAGGTGTGACATCTCTGACGACTCTGCTGGGGAATGATAAGAATTCGAGCTTTTTATATTGACTTATACTTGCTTTAATTATTATTGATATTGTATTTGTTGGCCTTATGTGCTACTTGTCGTTTATTACCGCTTTGATATTGATTGAACTGTATTATATACTGTCTTTTCTTATGCACCCCCTCTGAATCTCTGAAATAGGATAGAAGGAATACAGCACATGCATCCTACTTTCTTTTTGAGATAGCCGAAGTGTCAAGGCACTTGGTGAAGGATTATTGTCACACATGTTAGGCGGGATTCGGATCGGCAATGAAGGCGGTGTTGCCCTACTACCGATCAAGTCGTCCCTCCCCGACTCGAGTGTCCGCTCGAGTAAGCTAGTCTAGACACCTATTCCTATTATGCTTAAACTTAGAAGAACTGAAGACTAAGAATCTGGTTATCCCTATTAGGTGCCGTTTTATTTGCATCATATGCATTTGACTTAGCAGGACTCGGCACAGGGGCCGGGTTTGTCTAGGACAGGTGACCTATAAAATAGATCAATATGTGCATCCTACGTGCTCTTTGATATTTGTTTGGAAGGTTGTTTGTTTGTTGACCGGCTTTAGGCAACTTTAAAATGCAAGAGATTAAATTATCCTCACATTTAGTGAATCATTTTTAAAAAAAAATATTTTTAAAAGAAAGAAAAAATTTTAGTAACATAGTTTTACAGTCTTCATGAACTACGAGGGTCTGATTCTCACTATTTAGCAAGATACGTAGGAAGCCCTTTTCGGGGTACGACCCTATCTTTTGAAAAATTATTCATAGATTTATTGAAAAATATTTTTAAAATATGATTATTTTCATAATTATTTTTCTAATCCTCAAGCCCAATTTTTATATATCTTAATAGCCCAGAATCTTTAGGGGTCATGAGGCTAAGTTTTTACAAAATAAAAAATATATATAAATCTTAACAGTCCTGAACCTTTAGGGGTCTTGAGGTTGAGTTTTGTACGACATATATTTCAAGAACTACGCACACCTGATTCTTATCTTAATGAGATGCGTAGGCAGTCCTTCATGGATTCTGTGGTCTTAAAAAGAAAAATTTTAAACTCTGACACATTAATTTTCTCCAAAATTAAAATAGTATTAAGGCGGTTGGTTTGTGGCTAAGTTTGGCTTCTCATCCATGCAACAGAGGTTCAAAGAAATGAGAAAGATAACCCGCAAAGAGGATGTAGGGTCTGACAGTGAGGAAGAGCGTAATTAGTTGATTTCGCAAGAATTAGCATCAATGGAAGAAAATAAGTTATTAAAACAACAAATAGCAAAGTTGTATCGAGCTTGGTTTAATGGACAAGCCCCGCCTTCCTCAATCCCTGGACTTTCAAATACCAATGATCCAAAAGCCGCTCAAGATCAAACTAGCGATCCATTTTACCCACCTGGATTCGGCCCATATGCTAATGTATCTGGTGTTGCTGGTACTTCTACCATGCGCCTACTAAATTCGTCTATCATAAATAACCCACTTTTCACTCCTGTAGCATCAGCTACTGCGGGTTTTCAATCAATAGTACAGAAGAATATGGATGAACCAAGTCATAGTCAATTGTACCCTCCTGAAATGACTTTCAAACCCCCAAATCCATAGTATCATGCTTATCAACACGATTCTCCTATCGTTATTGAGAAGATTATTAACAGTGAAGAACAGAAAGTGATGGCCAGGAAAGTGAGAAGCTTAGAGAAGAGTATGAGAAATATGCAAGGATTGGGAGAGCCAAAAAAGTGTTTCATACAAAGATTTATGTATGTTTCCTGATGTCTATTTGACGCTAGGATTCAAAATGCCAAAGTTTGACAAATACGAAGGTCATGGTGATCCTCTAGCTCATTTGAAGAAGTTCTGCAATCAATTAAGGGGAGCAGGGGGAAAAGAAGAACTATTAATGGCTTGCTTTGGAGAAAACCTGGAGAAGATAGCTTCTAAATAGTTCATTGACCAAGATATTTCTCGTTGAAATGTTTGGGATGACATGGCTTGAAATTTTGTCAAGCAATTTCAATATAATATTAAGATAGTGCCAGATCGCACCACACTTGCCAACATGAGAAAAAAGACAACTGAAAGATTCTGAGAATATGCTGTAACATGGAGAAAGCAGGCTGCAAGAGTCAGACTGTCGATAAAGGAGTCTGAAATGATTGATATCTTTTTACAAGAACAAGAACCTGATTATTTTTAGCATTTGTTATCTACTATTGGAAGCACATTTGCTGAGGTCATTAAAGTTGGAGAGATAGTAGAGAGTGGAATTAAATCCAGAAAGATTATCAGCCAGGCCACTTTGAAAGCAACAACACAAGCAATTCAAAGTGGTTCAACAAGCTTTGGTGGAAACAAAAGAAAAGAGGATGTAGCAACTATTATGCCAGGTCCACGACAAAATTAGAGAGGTGCGTGTCACCCTTACGCACAATCGCATGTCACCCTTACGCACAATCTCAGTCCCAAATTTATGTCCAAGACCCATATAATAATCCACAACACTATGTTTCACCACAAAATATATTATATTCCACTACATCTCCTCAGTATTCTATCTATAATGCACAACCATATGCTCGGGCCCCTTCTTATCTGAAATGGCGTGCACCAATCTCTCAGAATCATCCTCCAATTCCACAAACATACCTAAGTCCCTCCAAAATCGATTTTCACTCTAAGCCAAACAATGAAAAGAGACAGAAGCTAAGGGATAGTTTCACACCAATTGGAGAATCATATACCAGTTTATTCCAGAAATTGAGACAAAAGGACATGATCACTCCTCTTTTGGGGTATACCCTTGACCCACAATCAAGAAACTTTGACCCTAATGCACGATGCGTATATCGTTCTGATGTTCAGGTTCATAGTACTGAAGATTGTCGTGCGTTGAAAAGAGAAATAGAAAGAATGATTCAAGATAAATTAATTATGGTGCAGGATATTGACAGTGGTGAAGGCTCTAGTCATGCTGATGTGCGAACTGACTAACATGTCAAGATCAACAATTAAGAAGGCACTCCTTCCCTTACTAGAAAGGATTTGTAAAAGTTTATTTTATTTTTCTTTCTGTTATTCGAATTATTTCAAGATTGTAGTTTGAAGTCTATCTTGTCTTGTTTATTTGCCATTTATGTTGAAACTCGATCACCTTTTCTTTTATCAAAAAGAAGTGTCCCTTTTATTTATTTATTATATTTTATTTTACTTTATTTAAATTATTTGCCTTTCTTTTCTTTACATAGTTCTTTTATGTGGATTGTAGTGATATGATATGTATGCTGAATTTTCACCGGATCTTAAAATCTAATCTAATCCTGAAACACTTGACCAAGAAGATAGAGTTGGAAGGGAAAATCATGTAAGAAAATAAGTAAAGTGTTGAGATGTTTGTTGATTGAGTTAAAGCCTCACTTGAAAGAATTGAAGCAATCGCTTTGTGAATAAAAAATGACCTGGTCATCAATGAGAAGGTCAATCTCAATCACTTTAAATGGAAGCGATCAGAGGATATATAGTCTCCACTGTCCAAAAAAGTAAAAGAAAGTTAGATTTAAAAACGCATGAGTCCTCTAATGGGAGAAATATAGAAGATAATTTGACCTTTATGTTTGATAAATGCATAATAAATAGCGACACAAGTTCTTAGTCACGGTCAATGTTGAAAAGATGTGTATGAACTTCATGTTCCACTCCCAGATTGCATGTTATGTATGTGCATTTTTAAGGATTGAAATGATGAAGGCATTTTGTTCTACTATCTGAAAAATATATCAACCTTTGCTTACCCCTTTTGAGCTTTTATCTTTCTTCGTACCCCTCTTTTGGAATAAAAAAAAAGTTGAAAAAAGAGAAAAAATCAATCAAAAATTCAAATTCAAGTAAACGAAATGTTCGGAACTACGTGTGACCTGATTCTTGCGATGACAAGATACGTAGGCATCCCTACTCTGGGGTTCGGTTCAACCAAAAGAAAATTCAAGTTACCCAAAATGAAATAAAACTGGGGCAAAAGTTTATTTTCTTAAAAGAGTTGATTTCAAAAGTTGTATGCTTCACCCAATGTTATGTAAATTTTGAGCCTCATGCCGCCCTTTCTTTCTAACCCTTTCCAAAAGCCAAGTTACAACCAAAGAAAGACCTTCAGATCAATTTTTGATAATGGCAAGGCTTAATATCTTATGGGTGTGTGATATTTCATATTTTGGGTGCTATTTTCTTTAAAAAAAAAAAAGGAAAAAAATGAAAATAAAAATGAGAGTCTTATTGGTGAAAATCCTTTTGGGCACCATAAGGCGACAGTGATCTAAGAAAGAAATAAAAATGAGATAGGTTCATTGTCAAACATCCATTGAGGTGCCACAAGCCGAAAGAGTATTGTAAAAGTGAACAAATTCAGCAGTGGCTCGGTTTCAAACTCAATAAGTGGGAAAAAATTGATAAATGATTAATGTGGAAAGATCCGATTGTTTAATTAAAAAATGCATGTCATAATCACTGGAATCAGCTATCACACTCAAATAAGTTTCCTTTATGTTGATTTGAAAAAGAGATGCACTTTGTCTTTCCCTTTTCCCTTTTATTTTTCTTTTTATTATTTTTATTTTTGAATTTTTGTCGTCATATGAAAAGTCATTGTCATCTTTCACATTTTTTTCTTATTTTTTTTGTCGAATTCACGTCAAGTCAAGTAAGAAAGAGCTTCAAAACTTGCCACCAACTCCCTCAATTGCACAAAGCATGACAAAGGGTTGATGCACCAAGTTAACATGCTTCAAAATAAAGTAAAGTACTCGAGAATGCTTGTCATCCGACAATTTTTGGACTCTTAAAAGTATAAAAGGTGTATTTAAAGCTGAATCCAGAGACATCATGCAAGAGAAATATGATTTGAGTCAAAAGGTTTTAGTAGTCAGAATTTGGGGTCAATACTACAACAAGTCAACAATACCTATCAATGATTTGCAATGGAGCTGGGCATGACAAGTACAAAAGATCGCCTCAATAGTCGAATGCCACAAATCCACCACCGTGTTTTTTAAATTAAAAAATTTTCTTTATATGAAACAAAACATATTACCTCCAAATCAAGGGCTTCAAAGCCTAAATATCAAAAAATATAATTTCTCACTTTTGCAAATGCAAGAGGTGTTGCTAAACATATTCAGTAATCATAATCATAGTGAAAACTTATCATCCTATACCCCTAAAGGACGTACTTCTTTGTTGGGGTAAGTCATTTTTCATGAGTTAGGTGATGCACTTCCTAATTTGAGCTTTAACTTCTAGAAGACACACTTTTTAGTTGAGTCATCTCATTCAACCCCTAGCAGACACACGTCGTAGTTTGTATAATTCAAGTTTCATTTGTTAGGTGATACACTTCCTAACTTGAACCATCACTCCTAGAAGACGCACTTTCTAGTTGAGTTATTTTATTCAACCCATAGGAGACACATTTCCTAGGCTGAATAAGTCAGTATTCATTTGTTAGGTGATGCACTTCCTAACTTGAACCATCACTCCTAGAAGACGCACTTTCTAGTTGAGTTATTTCATTCAACCCTTAGGAGACGCACTTCCTAGTTTGAATAAGTCAGTTTTCATTTGTTAGGTAAAGCTCATTTGTTAGGTAAAGCACTTCCTAACTTGAACCATTACTCCTAGAAGACACACTTTCTAATCGAGTCATTTCATTCAACCCCTAGGAGACGCACTTCCTAGTCTAAATAAGTCTGTTTTTATTTGTTAGGTGAAACACTTCCTAACTTGAACATTCACTCCTAAAAGACGCACTTTCTAGTCGAGTCATTTCATTTAACCCCTAGGAGACGCACTTCCTAGTCTGAATAAGTCAGTTTTCATTTGTTAGGTGAAGCACTTTCTAACTTGAACATTCACTCCTAGAAGATACACTTTCTAGTCGAGTCCTTCAATTTAACTCTTAGGAGACACACTTCCTAATTTTGGTTATCAGTTTTACTCTGACGAGACACATTTCTTTAGCAGGGCTTTGATTCACACTCTTTCTGTACTTTTCAAAATTGTAATCTGATGATGCTCATAAAATTTTCTAGTACAAACTGGGGCAAAAATTTTATTCGTGCTTATTGAATTTTACTTTCTGCTCAGTACCCTCCTGAAGAATGGGACAGGACACTCCTGAAGAATGGAACAGGACCCTCCTGAAGGATGAAAATTTATTTTATGTCCAGGCTGAAGAATGGAATGTTATTTTTCTGTTTGACCTTTTATTTTAAGTTCAGGAACATATTTTGAAAAAAAAAAAAGTCCAGGAGCCCGCCTAAAGAACAGGGTGAAGAAGTAAAAAGTCCAAGAGCTCGCCTGAAGAACATGGTGAAGAAAAAGAAAGTGCAGGATCCCGCCTGAAGAACAGGGTAAAGAAAAAGGAAGTTCAAGAGCCCGCCTGAAGAACCAGGTGAAGACAAAGTAACAAGTCAGGAGTCCGCCTGAAGAACAGGGTGAAGGAATAACAAGTCAGGAGCCCTCCTGAAGAATAGGGAGAATTTTTAAGTTCAAGTCATGAAGATTTGAATTAAGATTCTAGAGATTGAAATTTTCACTTGTATTTTTCATTTTTTTTTAATTTTTGTTAGTAATTTGAATGTAAAAAAGCAGAAGTCGTTAATCGGAAACTCAACGGAATCTCACTCGACCCCTAACTCATTCTCTCACCATGTTACCTTTGAACTACATGTGACCTGATTTTCTTATAACCCAGAATATGTAGGCGGTCCAAAATTAGGACTCGATCACATCTTTTATTTTATTTTATTTTATTTTATCTTCGCTTTTTGAATAATCGGATGGTCAAAAATCATCCCTTTGTCTACTTCTTTGTATGAAAACTCTTTGAAATTTCAAACAAAGAGGGACAAAATGTAGACACGTAATTTTTGACCCTCCCCAAGTCTTAAGCTATTTTTCGGCATTTAATATTTTTATTTTTATCCAATGTTATCTTTAGTTCTTATTTTACTTTTTAGTAGATTTCATTTTAAAAAATGTGAGAAAACATTCTAAAAATAAAGTTACATTTTAGGATATTTTTATTTTTATTTTTATTTTTAAATAATATGTAAAGTTTTCAAAACTATATTTTTCTTTTATTTTAGATTTTTTTAAAATAAGCTAGTAATTTTATTTTCTTTTATTTATATTTTTATTTTAGGTTAGTTATATTTTTATTATATTTTCTTAAGTATAAAAACTTAATTATTTAATATGTTTATGACTATTATTATTATTATTATTATTATTATTATTATTTTATATATAATTAATTTATTTTAAATTAATAAAAAGGAATCATTATCCTATAAAACTACCCTAACCACCCCTAATTTCTCTCAACCTCGCTCAACTTCTCAACCCCCTACACCTTATATATTACACACAACATTACACATGGGAGAGGACAAGACACAGAAGAAAAAAAAAAGAACGAACACACACGGACAAAAAAACAAAAGAGGAGGGAGAATATTTTGTGAAAGAAAAAAAATGGAGTGAAAACATATATGCATTCACGGAAAAAAGAAGAAACAAAAACAGACAAAGGGAAAAAAAAAAAAGGAAAACAGTGAAAAACAAAGAGATTAGAGAGAACAAAGAGGGAAAAATCAAGAAAAACAAATTTAGAGAAAATTGGAAGAAAGGAAAAGAAACAGGCGTATTAGAAAGGAAAAAGAAAGAAAAAAAAAGAGTTAGAGTTTGAGTTTGGAGTCTTGTTCGAGTTTTC